>NC_091579.1:28460162-28467662 GCF_042767895.1 Penaeus vannamei
CTTTGGGTGAGGCCTTCCTGGCACTCTCTGCGCCGCCAGCCCGGCTGACACTACAGACACTGTCGACTTCAACAATGCGCCCCCAAAAGCATGAGCGCAATGAACAAGAATACCTAAGGTCGACGGCGAAGAAAAGAAACTAAAGATAAAACCGCCTCCGCCTCCGATCCGACCCCCAGCCCGACCCTGGCTACACGCATCCTCTGTTACCCGAGTGATAAATACCACAGGGTTTTCGAGTAGCACACAGGCGCTGCGGCACGCAGGTCGCGGCGACCGGCCTGCGCCACGCCACAGCACGGACGCCGCCGGACATGCATGGAAATGGCACTAAATTCCATCATTACTCCGAGACAATATGTCAGCCGGACATTTTGAGTGAACGGATCTGGTCAACGTGGGATTGGTTCGAATCACGCTTTGTAAATTGTATATTAAAGTGCGATGGGCATGGAGCGGGAGGGGAACGCACCCCCGGCGGAACGAAAGGCGGAGAGCACCTCGCGCCGCGCTCGAGCATCGCCAAAGCCATCGTCACGGGGTCAGCCACGGCGCAGGCACTGCCCGCTCCAAGGATTCCTCGTCCTGAGGGCGACCTGACCATAAATCATTGCATGGAAGACGGGCTGCGGGCGCCTGCAGCGCGCGGGTGGGCCGCCCCGATAAATATAGACATACGCACATAGGGTGCAGAGCCCGCGCCCGCTGCGCCCTGAGCTCCAGACACTGCCTGTCCGACAAGACCCCATTCCGGGGCAACAAGCAGGACGGGACGCGTTTTTAAGGCCAACAAAATCGTGGGGTCCCAAACCGGCCCCCCGCCACCGTGCTTTGTGTCCTCGCCTCGGGGGGCCACGACGTTGCCATCAAGGAAACAACGCGGACACACACGCCACAATACGGTCGAAATGCCCGCCGAGTGATTACGCAGCCGCATACTTAGGCGCACCAGGCCATTAGACGAGCAACGTTAGCCCCCACAAGGTCGAAATTACAAGCGCTAACCTTAGGTCGTTAGATGGATCAAAATTAGTATCGATCTAGCGGCGTGTCTGGGTCATATGGTCGGCCTCCCCCCCCCCCTCCCTCCTTCCCTTTTCCCAACCTCCCCCAGACCCTCCGCGTCCCTAAAAACGGAATTAATTGATGCTAGTCCTTTTAGTCCTTTCCAAATCAATATGCAATTAAGAATGCCTTTGGAGGGCGCCTGTGAATGCCACCTTTTTGCCGGCTAATGGTCGTGTGGCAGACAATAGCCGGGCCATGACGACTTGGTGATTTACTCCTGCCTGCCTGCCTGCCAGCCTGCCGCTCCCCTCCCCTAAGTCCTCGCTCTTCCCTTCTTTCCCCCTTCTCCCTTCCCTCCCTCCCTCCCTTCCCTTCCCTTCCCTTCCCTTCCCTTCCCTTCCCTTCCCTTCCCTTCCCTCCCTCCCTCCCTCCCTCCCTCAAGCCCCACCACGCCACTCCCTCGTCACCTGAACCCCAAGACCTTTAAGCTAAATTGGAGCAAAAACGTCTACATTAGTTTTGAGACGAATATTCGAAATCAAAGGCACATCGAGCAAAGCAACACAAGCCGGTGCGAAGGCGGCGGCGACTCGTTAGCTGAAGGAAGAAAAGAGGGTGGGGAGGGCGGGGAAGGATGGGGGGCGGGGGGCTGAGAGGGGCTGGGAAGAGTGGAGAGGAGAGGGGAGGGGGAGGAAGGGGGAGAGAGAGAGGGAGAGAAGGAGAAGGAGAAGGAGAAGGAGAAGGAGAAGGAGAAGGAAAAGGAAAAGGAAAAGCAGAAGGAGAAGGAGAGAGAGAGAGAGAGAGAGAGAGAGAGAGAGAGAGAGAGAACGGGAGAGAGGGGAAAACATAAACCTAAGCAGAGGGAAGAGCGAGGATGATGATAGTGGCGATGAAGACAGGGAAGAGTAAACAGAAAAGGAGAAAAAGGAGGAGAGGGAAGAAGAAAGAAAGAAAGAAAGAGACGCAGACAAGAGCGCTCTCGGTCTCTCCGTCTGGCCAGTGTGGACGCCTCGTTCTCCTGCTCACAAACAATCATTACCACAAGTTGCCCCAGTCATCACATCATTATCTCATACACAGCGGCGACCGAGGAAGTCACATCACACGCGCAAGTGGACACGGCTTCGAAGTGGACACACAGGGATGCTTTTTATCCGCCCTCGCATTCCACCTTCGAGTAGTACAGAGTTTAAAGCGCGCTTTTTAAAAGAGAGTCTGAAGGAGTGATTATTTGTGCACTCATGTTGTGAGGATGGACGGCCGTGTGATTGAGGGACAGGCATTAGTGCTTGAGGCATGACAGCGTGAGTGCGTGTGGGAATGAGCGAAGGGGCTTGAGTGCCGCGGGTGATTGAGAGATGCGAGCGAGAGACGGAGGCGAGTGAGTGAGCGATGATGGCGAGTGGGCGAGAGAAAGATCGAAACGAGAGAGACGATGAAGACAATGAGTGAGCGAATGAAAGATTGGGCTGCGTGAGCGAGGCACTGAATGAGGCAGTGTGCCAGTCCCGCTGCTGACAGACAGAGCGCGTGCACGACCACCGAGACTAAGTGTTCTTTGTACGCTGCAGCACAAGGATGCCACGGTGCCTCGAGCCGCACACAGAGCCGAGTTTCAGAGCCACGTGGTTGTGTGTTTGTAGGGGGTTAGGGGGGAGAAGCGTGCGTGCGAAATGAGGGTACATGTTAGTGCGCGCGTGCGTGTTTTTAGTGGGTCTGACATGTGTTTACTGCTCATTCTTTTCTCTCTTCACTACACTCTACATGCTGTTCTAAACGCATCTATCTCACTTCCTCCGAAAAGCGTTCAGTTTGGGCGAGCAGCGTCCGCGCCCCCGGCCTCGCCTGCCAACGCCGTTCATTGCAACAGCATGGCCTAATGACCGGCCAGAGGTGCCAGCCATACCTGCGGCTGTTATTACAACCTCGGCGCTGTCCCCTCGCCCAGCCCCGCCGCGTATCTGCTTACTCGCTCGTGCCCCACCCCCTTCGTGGCCGAGCGGGGCCCCATAGAGACCCCTTTAGCGTCCCTCCAAAGCCTCCTCCCGCCCACAAACGCAGCGGACGGCTCATCAAATCCTTCGTTCTAGGGACTCCTCGCTTTGGCCGCGTCGTCCCTTAGCGCTGCACCGACGGCGTCCACAGCTCCTGCCGCCGCGCACGACGAGCCCCACCGCTGGCAACAGGGGCGCCGTGCCCGGTGTGACGCAGGAGCCCCGGCTAATGTATACGGGAGGCAAGGCCGGTGTCGTCGTATCTTGCGCCTCCAATAACTTCCCTGTTATTTACCTGAAGTAGTTAACCGCTCGCCCAGGCTCACTCCTAAATACTTTATAAGTTTTTCAATTACATGCAATTTCCGCAGGACTCATTTCGATTACACTAAATTTTGGACGGAATCAATTCCTACTACAGAAACTGGAGGCACAAACTATTAAACAACGCCATAAATAATTTGCTGATCTCGTCCAGATTAAATTTTTTATGGCAACATAAAATATCGTAGCAATTAGTTACGTGCAAACACGAACCTCCCCCCCCCTCCCCCTCCCCCCCAACCTCCCGAGCCAAGCTTGGGTGATTACGATCCATCCCAATTCTCTCTCTCTCTCTCTCTCTCTCTCTCTCTCTCTCTCTCTCTCTCTCTCTCTCTCTCTCTCTCTCTCTCTCTCTCTCTCTCTCTCTCTCTAACCACCCATTTCTTTCTTAATCCTCTCATCTTTTCTGCTGTATACTCTTTCCCATCCTTCTACAATGCAGAATTACCTTCCTCCTCCTCCTCCTCCTTTCCCCCTTCCCTTCCCCTCTGTAAATAATCCCCATTTCCTGCTCTCTCCAGATTTCCACCTTCCCGCCGACAGGACTTGCTTTTGGCCACTTAATCTCCTTCCATTTTCCATCGCACACCTCGCGTCTCCCACACGCCCTCCACCCCGCGATCCCTCCTCCATCCTTCCCCTCTCCTTCCTTTCTCCTCCATCCTTCCCCCTCCTTCATCCTCCATCCTTCCCTCTCCTTCCTCCTCCATCCTTCCTTCTCCTTCCTCCTCCATTCTTCCCTCTCCCTCCCCCTCCATCCTTTCCTCTCCTCCCCCTCCACCTTCCCCTCCTTCATCCTCCATCCTTCCCTCTCCTTCCTCCTCCACCCTCCCTCTCCTTCCCTCTTTCCCCCTCCAATCTTCCCTCTCCTTCCTCCTCCATCATTCCCTCTCCTCCCCCCTCCATCCTCCTCCATCCTTCCCTCTCCCTCCCCCTCCATCCTCCCCCCTCCTTCCCTCTCCTTCCAGGGTATTCGCGAGATCTCGGCATAAAAGCCAGGGAGGGCCATTTGCCGGTGGTGCGGCGCGGGCCTGTATGACCTGATCTATTAAACTGTTACCACTACTCTCTCGCCTCCGCGTGCCCCTCCCCTCCCTGAAGCACTCGCCAAGGTATACACTTAGATACACACACACACACACACACACACACACACACACACACACACACACACACACACACACACACACACACACACACACACACACACAGACACACAATGTACACACATGTACACACAGACACAGATAGACACACACACACACACATGTACACAAAGACACAGATACAGAGACACACACACACATACATGTACACAAAGACACAGATACAGACACACACACACACACAATGTACACAGAGACACAGGCACAGATACAGACACACACGCACACACACACACACACACATACACAGAGACACAGACACAGACACACACACAAACAATGTACACACACACACATGTACACAGAGACACAGACACAGACACACACGCACACACACACAGACAGAGAGACACGCACACACACGGGGTTCTGCGCCATCCACACTGTTTGAAGACGTCGACGGCCTTGTTAGCGACGCCTCGTATATATCCCCGGCACAAGGAGATGACGACCAACACGCCTGGATCTATGAGATATCCGTGATGGTGCCGCACTCGCGCCTTGCGCCTCCTCTTCCTCTCCCTGCCCCCTCGTTCTACTCCTCTTCCTCCTCTTCCGCCTCTTCTTCTTCCTCCTTCACCAACTCTTCTTCACCTTCTTCCCCTCCTCCTCTTTCCTCTCTTCTTCTTCTTCCTCTTCCCCCTCCTCCTCCTCTTTCCTCTCTTACCCCTCCCTCCTCCTCCTCCTCTTTCCACTCCCCCTCCTCCACTTCTTCCCCTCCCCCTCCTCCGTTTCTTCCTCCCCCTCCCACTCCTCCTCCTCCTCCTCCCCCCTCCTCCTCCTCCTCTTCCTCTTCTTCTTCTTCTTCGTCCCCTCCTCCTCCTTCCCTTTCCCCCTCCTCTTCTTCCTCCTCCCCCTCCTCCTCTCTTCCTCTTGCCCCTCCCCACCCCCTCCCCCTCCTTCTCTTCTTCCCCTTCCCCTCCCCCTCCTCCTCTTCTTCCTCTTCCTCCTCCTCCTCCTCTTCTTCCTCTTCCGCCTTCTGCTGCCTAGATGTGCTGCCGCTATCAACACCACCGTTCTTGCACTGCTTGTGGTGATGGTGATGGCGGAGGAAGGAACTGCAATGGCGGTGAGGTATGGTGGCGATGTCCTGGGAGAGGGGGGGGGGAGGACGCGGCTGGTAGGGCATTTGGGGGACAGAATGGTAGTGAAGGATATGTGGAGGAGGGAAGGAGGGAAGGAGGGAAGGAGGAGGAAAGGATAGGAGGAGGGAAAGGAGGAAGGATGGAAGGATAGAAGGGAGGGAAAAAGGAAAGTAGCTATGAGTGGAGGGAGAAAAGGGAAGATTAAAACGAAGAAAGAAGGGAGAGAAGGGGGAGGAGGGAAAAAAGGATAGGAGAGAATGGAGAAAGAGAGGGAGAAGGAAAGAAGGGAGTCCACGAGGAGAGAAGACAAGGAGGAAAGAACACACACACACACAATCACACCTACACACACACAACCCCCACCCCCCCTACGAAAACCACCCCAGCCCCCAAGCACGAGACGAGGAAGCCCCTCCATCGAGCCTTGAAGCTGCAGCGTCTTCCCTCGGCCGACCGCCCGCGTCCCCCCGAACCCGGAGGTGGCATTTAAACTCGGCAACAATACGCGGCGGCGGATCCTCCTCCCGGCGAGCGAGTGCAGGACGTTATCTGGTCGTCAATACTGGCCTTGCAGGACCTTCATTACGACCTTACACGTGCGCGCCCTTTCGGAGCCTTCTCTCTCTTTCTCTTACTCCATCTCTCTCTTTCTCTCTCTCTCTCTCTTTTCTCTCTCTCTCTCTCTCTCTCTCTCTCTCTCTCTCTCTCTCTCTCTCTCTCTCTCTCTCTCTCTCTCTCTTTCCTTTACTCTTCTGTATTTCCTTCCTGTTAAACCCCCTTGTCTTTCCTTTTCTCTTACACCCCCTTCTCTTTTCTTTCTCTTACCCCCTCTCCCCCTCTCTCCCTCTCTCCCTCCCTCTCTCCCCCTCCCTCCCACTCCCTCTCTCTCTCTCACGTAAAAGATTCCATTTAACATTCCCATCTCCACAGAGCTTAATATTACAATTTCCATTTCCATCTGCAGCATCTACCAGCATCACCATTCACCTTCACACACACACACACACCCTCGTACAACAGTAACACTGCTGTCCACTTACTTAAAGGGGCATTTCAGTCTACATAAATAGAATTCGTGGGAAAAAAAAGAGAGAAAGAGGAGAAAGAGCACAGATCTCCAATTGTGTATTCACCGTTGATAAAAGCCGATTTTACTGGCTTGGGCGAGCGTGCATGTGCGTGTGCGAGTGTGAGAATGCGTGCGTGCGGGGTGGGGTGGGGTGGGGTGGGGTGGGGGGGGGGGGGGAATCAAAGGGGTGTTGTGCTGGCGGCAACAACAGCGTTCTGGAGACCAGCACTCCGATTCGCTCTAGTGCACCCTTTCACGACTCCACCACACCACTGACTACCCTCATCCACGCTCATATACTTTCCACTCCCTCGTCCCCTCCCCCCTCCCCCTCCCCCTGTCCCCTCCCCCTTCCCCCTTCCCCCTTTCTTCCTCCTGCTTGCGAACATCTCCTCAAGTGTGTGCTGGGCTGTTTGTGTGTGTATTGTATTTTAATCTCTCTCTCTCTCTCTCTCTCTCTCTCTCTCTCTCTCTCTCTCTCTCTCTCTCTCTCTCTCTCTCTCTCTCTCTCTCTCTCTCTCTCTCTGCGTATGTGCGCGCGCGCGCGTGTGTGTGTGTATGTATGTGTGCGTGTGTGTAGAATACATACGTTAACATATCGATAAACACTTTAATTAGTTACTCCTCCGCTTCTCTGCTTTCAGGTCTGACCCAATATCTTCCCCAAGCAGGAGGAACGAAGCAGAAGGAAGAGGAAACGGAGACTAAAGGATAGTGGGCGATGGAGAGGAAAGCAGAGAGAGAGAGAAAAAAAAAATAAACGGATACTAAATAAACGACAAAGGATCAAACAAAACAAAAAAATCGGGAAATAAACATAATAGGAAGAAATAGGAGAAATTAGAAATAAAGAG
>NC_091579.1:28472662-28477662 GCF_042767895.1 Penaeus vannamei
TTAAAATAGCCTCAGTGCCCCCGCCTCCGCCTCCTCCCCCCCTCAGGCGACGAGGAATCACCCGCCGCACACATCAATAATTCCCGCACTAAGACCACGTCCGGCAAGTCACCTGGCCGCGCGGATTCTATTTATGCAACACTTGTAGCCCGCGGTGATACATGGGAGGAATACGCGCGCCGCGAGGAACCACCCCGTCGCTCTTCCGTTCCAGAACATACTCTGAATAGATAAAGGTGGCAAAAAATCCCGTAAGCACAGCCGTCCCGCGCCCTCGCACTCACGTATGCCCCGTAATAGCTCTCCATCAAACTTATCGTCACGGCAGACAGAGACAAAACACCCTCAAGCAGCGGTGGCCTTGCATTATGCTGCTGTCATCCTCGCCGAGCGTCCGTCACCCGCCGGCGTCGCGCAAGATAATGACGTAGAGACGGCGAATAAATCCCCGGGGCCCCTCCGACCCCCGACAAAAAGCAAGGGGCAGAGACGGCCATCCATCTTGGAAAGTACAGGTGCCACCATCTTCCCCACGCTCCACCGACGCCGCCGCCTGCATAAGTTATGGTGTCGCGGTGAGAACGACGCCCGCGAAGCCCGCTGCCAAACACACCCGACTACACCGCACTCCGCCGCCGCTCATGCATGCTGTCACCGGGAATAACGGTCGAATCTGTCTCTCCTCCACTGCGGGGCTCTTCGCACGGTTCGGCCCGATCAACCCCGCTACCGACACCTTGCCATTCATTGTCAAGCACTGACACCAGCCCGAAAAGATTACCCATACTCACTGCACTCACCGTATACTTTTCCCCTCGCACCGGCAACGTTTGGCCGGGCTGTCGGGGAAACGTTCCACTCGGCAGCGCCCCCGCAGCCGCCGTCTTGCAGCGGGACGATCTCTCAATAGAAACAGGAGCGGAGAGGCAACAAATGACGCCATCCGTCTCCCCCCGTAGCACACGCACTTCAGGAACGCACCGCAGTTCATGGAGTTCAAATCACAAGGTTATTGCCCGACTAAATCAGAGAATAAAACTACTAACTGTCCTACAAGCCGTTACCCTCTACAAGCCATAGCATTACCACCGCATTGAACTCGACGTCAGGGAGGTCCTTGCTCAATATTTCACAACCCGATACCAGAGGACCCCCCCCTCCACCCCCTCCTAAACGCCGCCATTCACAGATACAAACCGAGGGATCCTCGACACTCGCATTCCCCTCCAATGGCCGACTAGCAACCTCGGCAGGAACATCAGCCACTCCCACACGACGCGGCCACGCCATAAAACACGACGGCGACACACTCCGCAAAGGCATGATACGGCTCCGTCACTGACATTACTTTGCAGCGCGATATAACAAACACGCGTTATAACAAAAATCCGGCCGTAAAATACATCACCCGGCAACAGGCCCTTCATCGCGGGCGACACGACGGACGGAATTAAACGCCGCGAGACACAATAAAGACGAGGAGGACGCCGCCCGCGAGACACGAAGGACACGGATGCCACGCCGTGACGGACAGATACCCCCCCCTCCCCGCCACCCCGCCCCCTGCCGCCCATGCCCCACCCCGCCCCCACGCCCCTTGACCCTGCCTCCCTCTTCGCCTTCTCCTGGACGCGCTGCAACCCCCCGTGGAGGAGAAGACGCCCCGACCAACCCCAACGCCAAAAAATCCCCGAGTGGAGGAGACACATAGTTGGGGAGGGGATGTTGGTGGGGACGAAGGCTGGGGGGGGGGGTTGGATAGGGGGGGAGGGGAAGGGGAAGAGAAACATGGTTGGGGAGGAAGGCTAGGGCGGGGGAATTGGATAAGGGGGAGGGGGGAGGGGAAGAGAAACATAGTTGGGGGGGATGTTGGTGGGGACGAAAGGCTGAGGGGGGTTGGGGATTGGATAGGGGGAGAAGGGGAAGGGGAAGAGAAACATGGTTGGGGAGGAAGGCTGGGGGGGACTGGATAAGGGGGGGGGGAGGGGAAGAGAAACATGGTTGGGAAGGGATGTTGGTGGGGGAGGGAAGGCTGGGGGGGTTGGGGATTGGATAGGGGGAGGGGAAGAGAAACATGGTTGGGGAGGAGATGTTGGTGGGGACGAAGGCTGAGGGGGGGGTTGGGGATTGGATAGGGGAGGGGAAGGGGAAGAGAAACATGGTTGGGGAGGAAGGCTGGGGGTTGGGGATTGGATAGGGGGAGGGGAAGGGGAAGAGAAACATGGTTGGGGAGGAAGGCTGGGGGGGACTGGATAAGGGGGGGGGGGGGAAGGGGAAGAGAAACATGGTTGGGGAAGGGATGTTGGTGGGGAGGAAGGCTGGGGGGGTTGGGGATTGGATAGGGGGAGGGGAAGGGGAAGAGAAACATGGTTGGGGAAGGGGATGTTGGTGGGGAGGAAGGCTGGGGGGGTTGGGGATTGGATAGGGGGAGGGGAAGAGAAACATGGTTGGGGAGGAGATGTTGGTGGGGGACGAAGGCTGAGGGGGGGGGGGGTTGGGATTGGATAGGGGGAGGAGGGGAAGGGGAAGGGGAAGTCCGCGTCCAACCATCGTCGTCGCACTGATACTGTCGTGTCATCGCGCAATTCACAAGGTGGACATTACAGGACCATCAAATGATAAATAAAATGATACATGGTAATTGTAACTTCAATAAAGATTTATATCTGACGCGCCGACTCTTCGGGTACACCACCCCCTCCCCCCCTCGCCCCCACCCCCTTCCTCACACCCCTCAGGCTGCCGGCGCGGGGCTGCGCTACCAATTCATATATGCATTATGACATATGGCCGACGACCCCGCAAACTGGCCTGGGACATGACAGGCTGGGGAGGGGAAGGGAGGGGAGGGGAGGGGAGGGGAGGGGAGGGGAGGGGTGGGGAGGGGAGAGGAGGGGAGGGGAGGGGAGGGGTGGCAGGGGGAGGGGAGGGGAGGGGTGGGGTGGCAGGTGAGGGGAATGGAGGGGAGGGGGTGGCAGGGGAGGGGAGGGAGGGGAGGGGTGGCAGGTGAGGGGAATGGAGAGGGGAAGAAGGGGAATAGGGAGAAAAGGGAAGGGGGGAAGTTAAAGAGCAAGGAAGAGGCAAGTGAGAAGAAAAGGGTTGCAAGGGAGGTAGGGAGGTGCGAAAGAGGGGGAGGGGGGGCAAAAAGGAGAGGGAGTAGGAAACGAACATTTGACCAAGAAAATGAGTAGATATGGGTTGCGATGAGAAAGGAAATAAAAAAAATATATATAATAATAATAATAATAAATAAAACCTACTGTGTGTGTGTGTGTGAGTGCGTATCTATACATACATAAACACACACACACACACACACACACACATACACACACACACACACACACACATATATATATATATATATATATATATATATATATATATATATACATATATATATATAATATATATATATATATATATATATATATATATATATATATATAATATATATATACATATACACATATACATATCACTATTTGCAAGATAACGTCAACTGGAATAACTCATTGCCAAACTCCTGTTGGGAGGAGGGCATTCAACCAGGTAGAGGACATTTGCCTGGCAGGGGCGCACTAGATGACTGGCTAGGGGGGGGAGGGGGGGCGGAGGGAGAGGGTGGCAACGGGAAGAAGAGGGGAGGAGGAGGGGGGGGGGGGGCACCACCTTACAGTAACTCACTCCCAAGCACACACTAATATCACACCCAATATTTACTACTCGCAGCGTCCTGGAATTTACACAGATTTTCCCTAAAATATCTTACTCTCTTCTTTGACGTCGCGCTCGTTATCAATAAAATACCTTGCGTACAAACAAATAAATTACGGGCAGCGTTCGCTTACAAAACTACAGTAAAATAATAAAATAAATATCCAAATATATATAAATCTATATATATATATACGTACACAGACGCATTCATAGATACATTCGGAGATCTTTATATCTATAAATGAAAGCATGTGTATGAATATATACGTATTTATGCATGTGTACGTATGCATTTATGTACAAGTATGTGTGTGTGTGTGTGTGTGTGTGTGTGTGTGTGTGTGTGTGTGTGTGTGTGTGTGTGTGTGTGTGTGTGTGTGTGTGTGAATACATATATACAAGCATATACACACACACACACACACAATTATGCATACATAAACACACACGTGTGGGAGGGATTTTTTTTTCTGTGCCAGGGAGTATGCACGCGTATATAAACTAAAAAAAAAAAAAAAAATAAATGAATAATATATTTCCAACATATTTACACTCAATATACAAATAACGGCTCCCGCGAGCGCATAAATCCCGGGAAGGTCACGCCGCGCCGCACCAAATCAGTCCTCCATTGATTCCGCTGCCAAGACCTACGGGGCGGGACGCGGGCGGAAGGGACGGCGAACAACCCGGGGGCGAAAAGAAACAACAACCCGGGGGCGAAAGGAACAACCCGGGGAGAGAGAAACAACAACCCGGGGAGAGAGAAACAACAACCCGGGGAGACAGAAACAACAACCCGGGGAGACAGAAACAACAACCCGGGGAGACAGAAACAACAACCCGGGGAGACAGAAACAACAACCCGGGGAGACAGAAACAACAACCCGGGGGCGAAAAGAAACAACCCGGGGAGAGAGAAACAACAACCCGGGGGCGAAAAAAACAAACATACAAGCATCCCCTCCCCCCACCCTCCCCTATAAACCATCGCCGACCAGGACCCAATTCCCCCCCACCCCCACCCACCCACCCACCCCACCAGCGCCCCCCAAGGTGTATCGCTCGCCGAGAACCGAGCCACGGGGGGAAGAAACCCGGTGGAAACCCGAGTAACCGGCGCGCCACCCGAGAAGAAAGGCAGCTACCTGAGTCACCGAGACGCTACCGGGCCAATGCGCGGACACATGAGCACCTCGGGACTACCTGGGTAACTGAGATGTTACCCGAGTAACTGAGTGGCTCGGTCGGGTAATCGCACAGGAGCCAATGTAATCGCG
>NC_091579.1:28482662-28500162 GCF_042767895.1 Penaeus vannamei
AGACAACACGACCGGAAGAGGCTGGCGGGGGTTGGGGAGGGGGAGGGGGAGGGAGAAGAGGGAGGGGGGGGGCCTACATCTTACAAACGGAGCTTGGTAATGAGGCGATGTGGGAGGGAGGGAGGGAGAGAGAGGGGGAGAGAGGGGGAGAGGGGGAGAGGGGGAGAGGGGAGAGGGAGATAGAGATAGAGATAGAGATAGAGATAGAGATAGAGATAGAGATAGATAGAGAGAGAGAGAGAGAGAGAGAGAGAGAGAGAGAGAGAGAGAGAGAGAGAGAGAGAGAGAGAGAGAGAGAGAGATAGAGGGAGAGAGCAATGAGAGAGGAGGGCATCAACACCCCACGAAAGAAGAATGGCAATTCAAGAAAAGAGAGGGAGGGGGAGGGGGAGGGGGGACACTGGGGGATTAGAACCAGGGCAAGAGGGGAAGGGAGGGAGGGAGGGAGGGGGGCACATCAAGTCGAAATCCAACGATTGGAGAACGAAGAAGAGACGACAAGAGAGGAGGGAAGAACGGAGGAGGGTGGGGTGGGGTGGGGTGCCACTCACACCCCGCGACCGGAGAGGAAGCGAGGCACCCACACGCTACGACCGGAGAGCCAAGAAACGAGAAGACAGGTGGGGGTAGGGGGTAGGGGGTAGGGGGGGTAGGGGAAGGGGGATGCACAGACACCTTCCGCCCATCGCTCGCCGCCCGTGCCCCCCCCCCTCCCCCCCCCCCCCCCCCCCTCGCCGCGGATCTCACACCTGCGCGCTCGCTCCCCGTGTCCCCCGAGTGCGAAATGACGGTTGATGAGCCAAAAAAAAAAAAAAAGAAAAAAAAAAGGAAAAAAAAAAAACAGGTGTTCCCATATGATTATGACTCAATAACATCCCTAGATCCGATCTCTCTCTCTCAGCCCCATTATCCGCAAAACAATTATGCCGGCCACTTACGGGGCTTTTTTTTTCGCAAGGTCATAATGTAAATTAATCAAAACCATTAGCTGGTAGCGGCCGTCGCGTCGGCACCCTCATCCCGCCTCGCCGACCCGTAAATCTTCATATCGGTTAAAAAGTGATCCGACCGGTGGACTTATTTTCGTCTCAGCGGCCGACGTAACTCAGCCCGCACCATTCATTTGCCTCAAATTGCGCCGGCATAATGACCGCCGACTCTGGCTCTGACGCAGGGCGCACACGTCGGCTCACCCGGGCTACTTGCGGCGGCTACTTGAAATGAACTACTTACGGTGGGCTACTTATAATGGGCTGCTTACGGTAGGTTACTTATAACGGGCTGCTTACGGTGGACTACTTACGGTAGGTTACTTATAATGGGCTGCTTCCGACGGCCTACTTACAACAGGATGCTTACGAAAGGCTACTTACAGCGAGCTACTTACAATGGGCTGCTTACGACGGGCTGCTTACGACGGCCTACTTACAACAGGATGTATACGAAGGACTACTTACGGAGGCTTCTTACCAAGTTCCAGTCTGCCTTGTTTTTCAAAGCGTCTTAGGCAAGTTATCAATGCCTTGGGATTTCTCTTTTTATTTCCTTTTTTTCTCATGTTGCTTATGCGAGCAACGTTATCATTTGCATGCTTGCTGTCAAAAAAAAACAACCTTGAGAGAACCATGAAAAAATCGAAGTAAATCAACAAGACAAAGAGAAGGAAACAAGCCAGAAAAAAATCCCCTTGCGCCCCCCCCCCCGATCAAGCGGCGATCCGGGGCCGAAGCGGAGCGCAGTCGGAGGCGCAGAAGGCCGCGCAAGAGCCGCCACCTCCGCCAGCCTCTCGTGACGTCACCGGCGACCGAATTTTACAAGGACATAAAATACAACGTCTTCATACGTCGAGCTTCGTGCGGATGATTTTACAAATAGCTTTATGGGACGTTTAATAGATTCTATTGGTTATTTATGGCCGCTATGCGCGTTGTCATGTCAGCATGCCAAACCAAGATTTAGGGCTATGCAAATCAAGCTGATAATGAGTGGCAACAGCGTACCCACTACCTGGTCGTGGCACCACGGGCTCCAGGTAACAGCTAACGACCCGCCCGGCCACGACCCCTGATGTAACTCATCCGTGCCCAGGCCACCCCGCACGACCCGCAGCCAGCCGCCCGGGCACGCCCTGTAATGGCGAACCTTCCCTAAGGAAAGGTTCTCCCGGACCACCATTACACAATCCCCACCGCCGCCGCCGCCATCACCATAATTATATATATCTTAATCATCAACAGAATTTCCATTATCAGCCCCATCAGCGATCATCTCCACAATCACCATCATTCTCGCCACAACCAGGTCCCACTCTCCCCCGACGGCCGAGCATCAGCACCAGTCATCGCCGCAGCCCCGCCGCCATCGCCGCCGCAACCCGCTTCTTAACAATGTAACTCCGAGCCAGTCCTAACAACACAAATAACTCCGACACAATAACAATCAAACCAATAACCCGCTGAATGACGCCAGGTTCTGGGAAGCGAGACGAGCGCGGCCTCCAGGTGAGGCCTGAGGGCGCCGCAGCCCAGTAAGGCAAGGGCTGGACAGGGTGCAACCTTCGGCCATGGCCTCCCCAGGGACGGCCTTTCCCTCGTGGGAGCTCTATGGTGAACGGCCCTAACTGCTGTCACTCCACGCGGCGACCATGCTTTCTCCGGGTTTAAAAACTAAGAGTACTAGTAGCTGCAGCAGAAGGATTAGCAACATTTTGTGCGGCCTTTCGCATGGCTCTCCGCGACAAGGCTCGCACGCACTCGCGGCGGAGCTCCGGCCCCAGCGCGGCCCCCTCGAGTTCGGGCCACACCAGGTGCGGTCCCTGCGGCGAGGGGCCTTCTCGTGTCGCGCCCAGACAGGTGAGCCTGGCCGCCGGCGAGCGAGCAACGCGCCCATTAGAGACCAAGATCAACCAACAACCACCATCTCCGCCGAAGATAATGGCCCAAAATATTGGCACAGGTAATAAGGCTCGCACCGGCCGCCCTGTCCTCCTGCGCGACCCGCCACTTGCGCCCGACGCCCGCGACCCTCTCGCCGCGCCGCCGGGGAGGAGGCCGGCCCGAGGAGCGCCTCCCCGGGGCTTCCGTCGGGGCCGCTTTGCATATTCCGCTACTAAAGCCGCGGATTTATATGTTCGTTTTTCCATATTACTTAGACCGAAAGAAACCGAGAGAAAAACAACGAAAGTCTTTACATATTCAGTCCATGAAGAGGGCCATGACACTAAACTGTAATATTTTGGCTTTAGCTTCAAAAACCTTATCTCTACAAGTTTCGTAACGCACATCAAGTTTTAACTATATATATCATTTTTTTCAGCATACAAGCTATCTCGCGCCACACAAAAAGAACAAAAAATATGTACGGGTTTTTGTCGTTGTGAAGTCTAACTTTTTTACATTTTATTTTTTGCTCTTACATGGACACGCCCATGCGCACGCGCGCCTGTATATGCGTATGTATGTGCGCCGGCCTACGTGCCTGCACGAGTGAGAGAAAGAGAAGGCTCCATAAGTAATAACAGAGCGCCAAGTCCCGTAAAAGAGACGAGTACAAAACATGCAGGAGTAACAAGGTTATGCACGTAAATCAGTCAACAGTCCAGCAAGCTGCCATCAATCATGTGCCACGGTGGGACACGCAGCTGACTGACACCTAAAGACACCATCATTCAACATCCACTCATGAAAATGGATCACCATCACGGCCATTACAATTTCTACATCCTGACAGGCCGGGTCCACTCCAATACATAACGTCATACATTCTGCACGGCTTCCAACGAAATTGCATCGCAGGGCTCGCGTCTAAATCCACTTTTCTTATGTACATGGATCAGCGTCGGTGACAGCTGCCCCTCCCTCCAACAGGTGAGTGCGATGGGGGGGGGGGTAAGGGGGGCGGAGGAGAGCAGGGACGGTGAGGGGGGAGGGGGGAGGGGGGGGGTGACAGGTGAGGCCGATGCTATAAATCACCGAGCCTACAGGCCTACAGGAGCCCGGACAGGGATGACGCGCCCGCCCGGAACCCAAAGCCCCTATTACAGCCTCGCCGCCCTCTCATTAGAGCGACAACGCCTATAGGCTAAGTACAGCCGTGGCACACAGCCCGACACTTGCTACCTCTGCTTGCACGCCATCCCACGCCCGCCGCGGTAACACAAGAAAGATGGATGCGACGTCGGCCGCAATTGTGTCGTCCCGTGGCGTCGGCCGCTGGCACCGCGCGGGGCCGCCGCCCTCCTAACTAGCGTCCCGCTGCCTCTCTTCTGCTTCTGCTAACTTCATTACGCACGGGAATGGCGGAGCGTCGCCTCATCTGTCCTACTGCCGGCCCTCGCATTTCCCGCCGGTTTTTATTCCCTCTGTGGGCGAATCCGCACCAAAGGCATTCCGATAACATGCCGCGTCTGAACAGCTGAGTAAAACCGAGCCACGCCAACATTCGCGATAAAACATTTATCAAAAACAATTCCATCAGCTGTTACTGTCTGTAATCTGTAATAACTGGAGTTGCCCCTTCATTGACGGCGTCCCTGCCAACCCCCACCCCCTCCCCCGGCCGCGGTCCGTTCTCATGGCCTAATAGAGAGGACACAACACCCGCCCCCCTTCCCCCCTCCCCCCTTAAACACCTTCTCTCGTATTACGTTCCCTCAGCTTCCCGCTCGTATTACACGAACTCGTTCACTTCCCGCTCGGATTAAGGACACTCGCTTACTTCCTGCTCGGATTACCCGGACACTCGTCTCCCGCGCCTGCTTCCTTCCCCTCCTCCCCTTTCTTCCCCCTTCTCTCCCTCCCCCCTTCCCTTCCTCCCCCTCCCTTCCTCGCCTCTTTCTTCCCTTCCTCCCTCCTTTCTTCCCTTCCTTCCTCCCCTCTTCCTTCCTTTCCTATCCCCTTTCTTCCCTTCCTCATCCTTCCCCCTACCTTCCCTTCCTCCTCCCTTCCTCATCCTTCCTCTCCCCCTTCTTCCCTTCCTCTCCTACCTCATCCCTCCCCCCCTTCCTCCCTCATCCCTCCCTTCCTCCCCCAGCCCTCCCTAAACTGCAGACAATCCCTCAAATCTCGGAGCACGCACTCCCTCCCCTCTCAGATTACGGACAACCCCGCACACAACACTAATTCCCTTCGTCCTGATGTTACGGGCTCCACAGATTACAAATATCCGCCTCCCCTTTTCCCCTCTCCCTCTTCTTTTCCCAGTCCTTTTCCCCCTCTCCCAGCCTTTTCCCTTTCCTTCTCCCCCTCTCCCTCCCTTTTCGCTTTCCTTTTCCCCCTCTCCCTCCCTTTTCCCTTTCCTTTTCCCCCTCTCCCTCCCTTTTCCCTCTCCTTTTCCCTCCCTTTTCCCTCTCCTTTTCCCCCTCTCCCTCTCCTTCCCCCCCTTTCCCTCCCTTTTCCCTCTCCTTTCCTTATTCCTACTCCGAACTCTGAATCCGAGGAAAGAGAGAGAGAAGAACAGAAAAGAGAGAATAAGAAGAGAGAAAACGGAAAAGAGAGAATAAGAAAAGAATAGAAAATGGAGAATAAAAGAGAGAACAGGAAAGGGGGAATAAAAAGAACAGAAAATGGAGAATAAATGAGAGAAGAACAGAAAAGGGAGAATAAAACAGAGGGAACAGAAAAGGGAGAAAAAAAAAGAAAACTAAAAAAAAAAGGAAAATGAATACACAAAAACAGATATACAAATAGCTACAACAGAAATTGTGATTAAGACAGACTGTGCTAGAGCCAGAGTCAGATAGAGAGATGAGGGAGGGGAGGGAGGAGGGGGAGGGGGGATATCATTTGTTCTGTCATAAACCATCAAGCGCAAGTATGAGCGATGAAACTCATCCTTGCGCCCCTCCTCCTCCTATCTGTGCTACACTCACACTTGAACCTGTTTACGCAGCGTCAGAGAAGACCTCTCCCGAGTCCCCGATGACTGACTGCAACCCGAAGGCGCGTCCAAAAATACCCGCCATCCCCGCTCGGTCGCCCACGGCACCACCGGATAAATCACAATTGGGTAAAAGCCGCTTATTCAGTAACTCGACCTGCATCAATAATACCCACAAATCTCCGAGACGGATCGCCTCCCGGCACTTATCTTTAATTGTAATCAAAATATAGGTGTTCGAGGCGGGCCGAGATTAACGGCGGTGGGGCGCATTAATTGCAATATCAAGGGCGCGGAGGTTCATTAGCCCAGCGGGAGCGAGGGGACCGACACAGGGCGCGGGGCGTCGGCCTGTCAGCCTGACAGCCTCGCCGCGGGGGAACCTTGCACGCGTTTCGATCCCCGCCTCTTTTTTCTCTCCCTCGCTCGCTTTTTTTCCCGGCACGAGCATGGCAGGGGCGTGCACGTCATCGCGTCGAGGACTTCATTATCGCGACGCCGACACCTCGCCCGTGAGACGCGGGCGGCGGGCGTGGGAGCGACGCCTTCGCAAGTACAGCCTCGCCGTCCACTCGCCGTGCATCCGAGTTCACACTAGATCGCCCAGCGTTCACTTGGTAATTTCTGCGTCCGGTGCGGCAAGGCGTTCACCTCGCGCGCTCACGTCTCGAAGGCAACTTCCCACACGCTTCCGATGGGAGGCAGATAACAGATAAAATAAAGAGGAAATGAAGCAACGCACTTACTCTGTCTGCTTCTCCATCGGGAATAACAACGTACCTGGAAAGACAGATTGCACAATTAATCGAAGAACTTACAGAAACATATTACAATACATGTAAACAAATGAGTGACCCAATATTAACCATAATTCCTTAAATTAACCCAATGAACACAAGTCCCTGAACCACACAAATGTTCCCTCGGAAATTACGAAGGTGAACAGTGCACCCAAGGACCGTAACTTTATCATGCCATTTAAATTGACTGGATTTCGCATATTCGTAATAAAATCCCCCCCCCCCCCTAAAAAACAGCCTCAAAAAAGCACAAGGGAAGGGGGTGAGGGTGAGGAGAGGAGGGAGGGGGGGGGGGTAGCTGACATAGCAGTCAAGGTTTCTAAATAATGACGGGAATTCGGGGCTAGAAATATATTCCCACAGTCAACGCGCGCGAGGCAGGGCGCGCCGACGGCCCGATAGCGGGAGCGCCTCCGAACGGATAGGAAGTCGTAATGAGCGAAGCCGAAGCCGAAGCCGAGGACCTGGCCGGCCGTAGCTCTTATTTCCTGCGCGCGGGTTCGGACGCGGCGCGGGGGACACGATACGTAGCGAGGGGGCCAAGAGGAGAGGGATGTGGAAGACAGCTTAAGTAAGTGCCGTCCTCCGAGTCGGGGGTGGGGGGAGGGGGTGTAAAAGGCGTGGGTTTCCGGCCAAGCAGGAGGGGGGGTCGCTGTGGGAATGAAGGGGGTGGGGGGTGGGGTGGAGATCAGCGTTGAAGCGTGGCGACAACATGGGGATTGTACCTGGTGGGTGGGTGGGGGGTTACTACGTCCCCTCCACCCTACCATCCAGTACCAACTACCCCCCCCCCCTCCCTCCACCACCGCCCACCCCTCTGCTAAACATTAATACTATTTACAATCCTAATCTTGAGAAGTGCGTTGTGCCAATCTTCTTTACCGGCGCTACGAACCGCGAGGTCATTGAAGACATGCTAAAATATCCCAATTACCGGTAATTCGCTATATTTACCCTTCAGTAATTGTCAAATAATCCCCTCATTTTCTTAAATAACTCTGGGTTCACTTACACTAATAACAATCCTTCTTGTGAAATGTCTCAAGCTAAGTGCAATCTTCTAAACTAAAATACAACTCCGGGATATAATGGGGGCGGTAATTACAGCGCTGTCGTCGCCGCGCTGGAAGCCCTGCTACTATGCACTCGGACACTCCGGCTGAAATATGGACCACTTGACTATTCACTCCGAGGCCTTCCTCGCGTGACCCTTTCCCACGAATCCGTCTCGTGAACCTCGGCGGAACCAGGTCACAGCGGCAGCAATACCGATGATATCATAAAATGTATCTTGGGGTATCTTCATGGCACGGCACTGCCATGAGTGCCACCACGACCAGAGCTCCCACGGCACCACAGCCGCCCCCGCCGCCACAAAGGCCCACAGCCTCGTCGTATCCATCATCGCAAATGGCCCGCCATCCACCCGCCCTAATTAATTACCAATCAAATCCATCTCACCTTAAATGGGCGTCGATGTAAAGCCATGATTGATTGGGGTTGATATCGATACTCAAGACGAGGGCAGGCGCCCCGGACGCCCCCGGGGCCGCGGCGAGGCAGTGACAGCCGCCCTCCCGTCACAGACTTTACTCCCGGCGCGAGGGCGAGGAAAGCCCCGGCGACTTGTTACGAGACGCGGACGTCACGGCGACGACGCAAGACTTCCACTCGCACAATCAGGAGGAGTGTTCGGCGGCGCGCGGATATTTATAGAAGGATAGCCCGAATCAGGGGATGAAGGAGCGGGATTACCAGCGCGCAGAGGCAAGTGACGAGGTAATAAGTGTCAGTGACGAGTGTCATGCCACGCCGCCGCTCTCCTAGAATTAATCTCGGGCGCTGCACCAGACGCACCAACTGTCAAGCTGCCGGTACCTGGCTTCTCGAACATTCCTTCTGCTCCGACTTTAACAAGCTCTTCGAAGCTCAACACAAACACGGGCGCCTGTGTCCGCGCGTCCCCCGAACACATTCTCCTCCGATTTCGCTTTATTTGCGGGAAAAAGCAGCATACCTGCGCGAGCCGGAGATAAGCGCGTGACAGCACATCGGACAGCCTCGTACTGCTGCGTCATTTTACGTGTGACTAACGCCGGCGATATCGAGTAACAGTCTCGAGTGTCCGCCGATGACGCAGGGGGCGACAACTGGCTGCAGATTCGGCGCTGGCGGCACTGATTATCTGGGCTGAGCATTTCGCGGCTGGAATTCGAATCTCATGCAGGCGATGCGCTCCTCGCCAGTGAATGCGGACGAGATTTCCAATCGCGCCGGATAATCAGGCTTCAGAAACACGCGGATCCTCGACCCATCCCCCAGCCGTCCACGTCAAACGAACGCCGCGTGGCTGCGTGCAATGAGCTTCGTATCGGTGGCAAGCGGATGGTATGGCGTTGATAGTCTGCCTTCTGGTGGGCCCTCGGGGGCGCCGTCGGCCAGGTAGAGAGGCCGGGGGAGGAGGCGGACGAGGGGAGGGGGAGGGGGGCGAGGAAGGGGGCGCTGCATCACGTCTTTGCCAGCGTTCAGTTATCACCACTTCCGATTTAATTTCCGCGCGTGTCCTTGGCCACAGCGGGGGCCCGGCGGCGAGGCGATGGGCGCCACTGTGCGCTGAAGGAGCCTGCAGCCGCCCGAGGGGAGCCAGGCGGCGCTGGCCATATCGGGTACAGGTGGTGACGGGGCCATTGTGTGCCGTGAGACAGACAGCTGGTATCAATTGTGTGAGGAAGACAGTTGGTGTTGGCGTTGGGCGTCTGAGGGAGACAGGTGGTGCTGGGCGCGTGTGGGAAAATGCTAGGCTTGAGTGAGAGAATGACAGATGGTGTCGGACTTGCAAAGCAAAATGTTCCTCTCTCTCTCTTGTCTCTCTGTATATCTGCGTCTCTCTTCCACACCCCGTCTCTTTCTCCCCCTCCCCCCATCCCTCCCTCCCTCCCCCCTTCCACCAAAGAATAGGTGCCAGGAAATAAGTTCACTCGTATCTATTGATTTCCCAAATATATTTTTTAATGGCTTGCGCCCCCCCCCCCTCCAGCGCTTTCCCCTATATTCAATATGTAAATGTGCGTTTCAAACGGCCGACCGATAAATTGTCCGTAAGCCCGTGTTGTCTGCTATAAAACATTATAGTCTCTAAAACAAAAACTTTTATTACTAGCCCGGCATCAGCCAATGACAACAAAAATAGCAATACACACACTAAAAACACACTAAAAACGCCCAGTATGTCGGACAGGCGTGACCTATCGAGCAATCTCAATCCGTAGCTGATTTGGCAGAGATCTTCGCTACTTGTAAGAGGCCATAAAAATCACGTTCCTCCAGAAGGAATCCGCGACTCTAAATACTATCAAACTTTTATGACGGAGAAGGAACTGCGTCTCGCCCCACGTTACGGCCCTCGCGCGCCCGCCCAGACGCTCCGCCGCGCGCCCGCACTCACGCACGCCCTCGCCCGCCCCGCCGCGCCGCCCGATCGGCACGGACGAACGACCTCGCGCCAGCCTCGGCCGACGGGGATGGCGTTCGTGTCCGCCGATTTCGTAACGGGAGAGACGCGTGCGAATCAGACGGATGAAAATACCGGTTGGGTTCGGATGCGCTGCGACCTATTAATGGAACAGTTTGCAATCGTTTTGTCTGCGTCAGTAGGAAGAAATAGAGATTAAAAAAAAGTTCATACATAATGCATAGCCTTTGTGCCTACACGCGTGGCTTTGCAATAGCGATGTGAGTGGCCCCCGTGCCCCCCCCACCCCCACCCCACCCCTGCAACCCGTACAAGCGACCCACTACACAATCCTGTCGAGAGGGAGGTGGATAAGGCACACCAGAGGACGGTAATGCAGGCAGGTTGAGGGATGGAGGCGAGGGAGGAGGAGGGGGGGGGGCAGCCAGCGAGGTAATTACTGCTCGATACATCATTACACAAACAAGGCAGGACTGGACAAATATTGACCCGCTGCCCCGTGAACATCCAACACATCACCCCTTTCCCTTCCCGTGCCCTTCACCTCAGCCTTCCATCCCTCTCTCCTCTTTCACAACCAAGGCCTCATCCACGCTTTCCTCCTCTCTCTTCTCTCTCTCTCTCTCTCTCTCTCTCTCTCTCTCTCTCTCTCTCTCTCTCTCTCTCTCTCTCTCTCTCTCTCTCTCTCTCTCTCTCTCTCTCTCTCTTTCCCCTTTTCCCTCTCTCCCAATCCCCCTCTTCCGCCTCATCCTCTCCCTCTCCCTCTCTGCTACTTCCCCTCATCATCCCCTCGCTCGCCTCCGCCCCTTCATCACTCCCTCCTCTATTGCTCCATTCTATCTCCTCCCGCCCTTAAACCTCTTCATTCCATCTCTACTGCAGCCCCATCCCCATCATCAGGCCAAAAAAGTTAACAAACGAGAAAATACGCTTGTAAACATAGTTGCAGGTAATTGCAAGCGAAATCATGCACGCACACACTCGGGGATGGGCGTATGCAAGAACCGGCAATAACAGACGATGACAAAAGGCAGACAGACAGACATTTACACACACACACACAGACAGACAGACAGACAGACACACACACACACACACACAGAGACAGACAGACAGACACACAGACAGACACACACACACACACACACACACACAAAAAGGGGTGAGGAGGAAGGGATGGGAATGGAAGGGAGAGGGAAAAGGGAGGGGGAAGGGGAGGGGGAAGGGGAGGGAGAGAGAGAGGGGAACGAGGGAGGGAGGGAGGGAGGGAGGGAGAGAGAGAGAACGAGAAAGAGAAAGAAGGAAAGATAGGAAATAGGGAAGGGAGAAGTTGAAAGGGAGAGGAAAGACGGAAAAAAATGGAGCTAAGGAGGGAGGGAGACTTCCACACACACACACACTCTCCCTCTCCCCAACAAACACACACACGGCC
This sequence comes from Penaeus vannamei, assembly GCF_042767895.1. NCBI lineage: Eukaryota > Metazoa > Arthropoda > Malacostraca > Decapoda > Penaeidae > Penaeus > Penaeus vannamei. Next base: position 28,494,244 of record NC_091579.1, read on the forward strand.
ATGCGAGCAGCCACAGTGAGCGAGGTCCACGATGGCCGCTGGAGTCCGCCCGCCGGTCATCGCAGCGCCCCTCCACTGCCCTCATTAACAACCTTCCCTGCATATAAAAATTTCAAATAACGCTGGATGACTGATGGTCAGCCATACAATCATTGCACTGCGTCAACAAATATGACTCTACCATTAACGCTAAGGATCCTGCAGCTGTATAAGCAAACAGGAATAAATATTATATTGTATATGTGCATGGGTGCATTTCTGTGTGTGCGTGTGGGAGGGAGAGGGAGAGGGATGGAGGGAGAGGGAAGGAGGGAGAGGGAAGGAGGGGGACGGATAGAGGGAGGGAGGGAGAAGAGAGAGAAAAAAAAGAGAAGAGAAGAGAGAGAGAGAGAGACGGAGAGAGAGAGAGAGAGAGAGAGAGAGAGAGAGAGAGAGAGAGAGAGAGAGAGAGAGAGAAACAGAGAGAGAGAGAGAAGAGAGAGAGAGAAGGGGGGGATAGTATAGAAAGGGCGACGAGAGCAGACGTGAGGAGAGGATAGAAGAGGACAAAGAGAGGAGAGACAGCATATAGACACATACACTCTGTCGTCCATAAACATCATGATGCGTTTATGGGGAGAGGGAGGGAGGGAGGGAGGAGGGAGGGAGGGAGGGAGGGAGGGAGGGAGGGAGGGAGGGAGGGAGGGAGAGAGAGAGAGAGAGAGAGAGAGAGAGAGAGAGAGAGAGAGAGAGAGAGAGAGAGAGAGAGAGAGAGAGAGAGAGAGAGAGAAAGATAAAGAGCAAGAAAAAGAGAGAGAGAGAGAGAGAGAGAGAGAGAGAGAGAGAGAGGGAGGGAGGGAGGGAGGGAGGGAGAGAGGGAGAGAGAGAGAGAGAGAGAGAGAGAGAGAGAGAGAGAGAGAGAGAGAGAGAGAGAGAGAGAGAGAGAGAGAGAGAGAGAGAGAGAGAGAGAGAGAGAGAGAGAGAGAGAGAGGGAGGGAGGGAGGGAGGGAGGGAGGGAGGGAGGGAGGGAGGAGAGAGAGAGAGAGAGAGAGAGAGAGAGAGAGAGATAGAGAGAGGGAGGGGGAGAGAGAGAGAGAGAGAGAGGTGGGAGGGAGGGAGGGAGAGAAGGAGAGGGAAACAGGGGGGGGGGGGGAGAGGGAAGTCAAGCAAACCTTTCCGCGTCACATGACTTCCAACCTGAGCATGTATCCTTTTCACCAATCCAGGTAAAATGACGGAATCCTGACTATTACCCACAATCCCACGCAGCCAAAGATAAACCACCGGTCGACTTGCCGCTCCATGTAAAACAAATCCTTTCTAGTCATAACGAAAAAAATAACAACCCACATTCTCCCCAGTAAGGCGAAGGTTAAAGTGGACGAATTACCACGTGCAGGAGTTACCATGTGGAAGAGTTACCAGGTGGAGGATTAGGCCTTTTTTAAGGAGAAATTACCGTGCTGAGGGAGTTACCATGAGGAGGCTTAACCTCTCGTAGGAGTTACCATTCTGAGGAGTTATCCTTTGGAGGAGTTACCCTTCAGAGGAGTTACCCTATGGAGGAGTTACCCTTTAGAGGAGTTACGATTCTGAGGAGTTACCATCTTGAGGAGTTACCATTTTGAGTTACCCTTTGGAAGAGTTACCATCTTGAGGAGTTACCCATTAGAGGAGTTACCATGAGTCCCCTTTTAGAGGAATTACCACGTTTAGAGGAGTTACCCTTTGGAGGAGTTACCATCTTGAGGAGTTACCCTTTAGGGGAGTTACCCTTTGGAGGAGTTACCCTTTGGAGGAGTTACCATTTTGAGGAGTTACCATGAGTCCCCTTTTAGAGGAATTACCACGTTTAGAAGGAGTTACCCTTTAGTGGAGTTACCATCTTGAGGAGTTACCATGAGTCCCCTTTTAGAGGAGTTACCACGTTCAGAGGGAGTTACCTTTTGGAGTAATTACTGGAGGCGTCACCGCGGTGAGGAGGCCTCGTTCCCACGTACCCTGGCCCCACGGCGGCCCACAACAGGCCAGGCACAAAATATAATATTCCCTATCAAGACAGCCTTTATCATTATATCCGCCTCCGTCGTACATCACAAAGATAATAGTGTGAAGGGGGCGTGGCGCACCTTCCCCTCCCCCCCCTCCTTCCCCCATGTTGCACCGCAGTCTGGTCCTGCTCTTCCTTCCAAGGTCCATCACCCCCATTTTTTTTTTTTTTTTAATCGCTTATTCTCTTCTACTTATCGTCTCCATCCCTCCTCCACTTCTCTTCGCTTTCCCCACGTTCTTCTATCGCCCCTTCCGTCACACCTTATCTCTCTCCTCTCCAAGAGACTCCCTACCCCCCCCCTCCCCACCACCAGGTCTTCCCCTTTCTTCTTATCTCCTCTCCACCTCTATCTCCTCTATCTATCTACCCTTTCCACCTCCTTCCACCTTTCACTCCCACGCTCCTTCTTTAAGCGAAAACCTACACTCCCCTCCCCCCTCATCCTTCCTTCAAGAAAACCCCAGGGGATCGGGCAAGAAAACCCCTTCAACGCCCATTAAAACTTTTACACACAACACACATACGATATTATTTCCACACTCACCTCAAGCGGCGCAAACAACAACAACAACAACAACAACAACAAACAACAACAACATCGACACGCGCGCCCGAAACAAACGGGAATTATCGCGGTACAAACATGCGGACACTTTTTTTAAACATACCGGACCCCCCCCCCCCTTTCTAAAAAAAAATAAAAAGAAGAAAAAAAAAATCACTTTATTCCTCCGTTTTATTATAATCGTCCCCGCATCGTCCCTATCTTTACGGCCATCATCGCGGAAGGGCCATTAATACCTAAGCCTATTCTTTTTATCTGCAAATCGTGACGCCCCGAGAATAACGTCCCGCGGAAGGAGCCTAGGGGGTGGGGTGGGGGGGGGGGATAGAGGGTAGGGGGTAAGGGGGTTGCGTAAAGGGGGAGGCTGGGTAGGGGAAGGGAGGAGGGAGGAGGGAGGAGGGAGGAGGGGAGGAGGAGAGAGGGGAGGAGGGAGGAGGGAGGAGGGAGAGGGGAGGAGGGAGGGGTACATGTGCGTGAGGAAGGGAGGCCCGGGAGGTGTAAAGGCAGTAGGCGGCGGCTGCAAGAGTGATTGATAACACGGCACGGTCCCGTCCCCTCTCCCTCGCCTCTCTCTCTCTCGCCCTTCCCCTCTCCCCTCTTCCCCCCCGCCCCCTTTTCCTCTCTCGTTACAAGGCATCACTCTCTGTTCTCTTTACCTTTTCTTCCTCTCCCATCTCCCCCCAACACGTCGATCCATCTCTTGTTCCCACTGCCATCGCTCTCTACTCGCACCCCCATTTCCCTCTCGCTTCTCCGCCGTTCTGGGCTTTTCATGTACGGGCCCTTCTCCTTTCTTCCAGTTTTCTACAGGTCCTGGCTCTTTCTTCTCTCTCTCTCTCTCTTTCTACTCTCTCTCTCTCTCTCCCCCCACCCACTCCTCCCTGTCTTTCCCCTCACTCACTCCTCCCTCTCTTTCCCTTACTCACTGCTCTCCCTCTCTTCCCCCTCACTCCCTCCTCCCTCTCTTTCCCCTCACTCACTCCTCCCTCTCTTTCCCCCACTCCCTCCTCCTCCCTCTCATTCCCCCACTCCCTCCTCCCTCTCTTTCCCCCACTCCCTCCTCCCTCTCTTTCCCCCCACTCCCTCCTCCCTCTCTTTCCCCCCACTCCCTCCCTCCCTCTCTTTCCCCCACTCCCCTCCTCCCTCTCTTTCCCCCCACTCACTCCTCCCTCTCTTTCCCCTCACTCCCTCCTCCCTCTCTTTCCCCTCACTCCCTCCTCCCTCTCTTTCCCCTCACTCCCTCCTCCCTCTCTTTCCCCTCACTCCCTCCTCCCTCTCTTTCCCCCCACTCACTCCTCCTCCCTCTCCAAACACAACACCTGGTCGGGCCTACATATTTCCTCTTCCTCCCCACATACCACGCCTGAACCCCCAGCCCTCTTCCCCCTTCTCCTCACATACCACACGGAGCCTGCCTGCCAAACCTTCCCCATCCTTCACCGTAACTCCACGCACGAAATAGGCCTAAGAATCCCATGACGTTACAAATGATACAAACTCATCATCAACTCCACTCAACCCGCAATACGTGAGTGAATACACAATCCCGCAGATCAAACACTCAAGAGGTCCTGCTCCTCCTTCCCCGGCCGTGGGATGCGCGCCTTCAGCCCCCAAAAAGCCCCTGTTCTCACACAAGCTGGCGTCGGCGATTAGCACCCCCTCCGAAACCCCACACACTATACTTGGTACGCCAGAGTCCCTCCTCTCTACCCCCTCCCCTTCCCCCCACACCCCCAGCAGGGAGCGCACCAACCACCCTGCCAAACACAAACATACAAAATGTGCCGATGTGTACACGAGCCGCCAAACATCAACATACACGATGAGTAAAGTGTAATCGCGACCAAGTGACATAAGCGCGTCTGGAGTCAATACTTGTTTTATGGTGGGAAGGACTGACCTTCGGGGGTGGGGTGTGTGGTGTCCTTTAACGGAGGAAAACGCCATCAACTGTATAAATCTGAGACATGTAGATATGTACATCCATAAGCGCACGCAAGCACGTATACGCGAACACGTCCCCTCGCCGTCCTCTCTTTCTCTTTCTCTCTTTTTCTGTCTCTTTCTCTTTCTCTCCCTCTTCTCTCCTCCATTCTCCTTTCCTCTCCTCTATTCCCTTTTCTTCTCTTCTCTTCTCCTTTCTCTTCCTCCCCTCTCTTTTCCCTTCCCTTCCCCTCCTCTCCATTCCTCTCCTCTCCTTTCACCTCATCTCCTCTCCTCTCCCATCTTCTCACCCTGTTACCAAGCCACCCACACCCACGCTCAGCCCCCCAACAAGAGAATCTACCGCGTGGCCATACCTGTGCTCCGCGAGGTATGTCACTCATCACCAACACTCACCTTTCCGCCACGAACACGTCCCCTCGACCACCGTCCCCCGTTTATCTCCCGGGCGAGGAGAGAGCATCATCCGTAATATCTGAGGCGAATAATTAATGGCGGCTACTGGTCCACTCGCAGTGCTCTTCGCCAGCCACTCATTAAACGAAGACCCAGACACATGGCATCAGCCGAGTGTTAAGCCTTGCGAGTGTAAATATTTGGTGCGTGCAAGATATTGGGCGCCATTTTTAAAAATTCTGAATAAGTAAACACATCATGTTAGCGTGTGTGTATCTAAACGAGAGGGAAAAATCCCTACTGTCTGGATGCAACAGTAGGTCACGTGCTATTTTTGGTCGTGTATTTGCATAAGACATCATTACCTATACAGCAACAACACTAGCCATGATTCACACTTGGAATGATGTTTTTGCAAATGAGAAGCTGTGAAATTAAATTCGCGGGCCGACAGCAGTGAGGTCTGTGTGCTCTCAATGATGCAAAAAATCTGAGCAATCAGGGAAGACGTGAATTAACAAGGGAGCAAGAGTTCATGACAAGACATTCGGCCGACTGAATGCCCCCCCTCCCTCTCCCTCTCTCTCTTTCTCTCTCTCTCTCTCTCTCTCTCTCTCTCTCTCTCTCTCTCTCTCTCTCTCTCTCTCTCTCTCTCTCAATCTCTCTCAATCTCTCTCAATCTCTCTCAATCTCTCTCTCTCTCTCAATCTCTCTCTCTCAATCTCTCAATCTCTCAATCTCTCTCACTCTCTCTCTCTCTCTCTCTCTCTCAATCTCTCTCTCAATCTCTCTCTCAATCTCTCTCTCTCTCTCTCAATCTCTCTCTCTCTCTCTCTCTCTCTCAATCTCTCTCTCTCTGTCTCTCTCTCAATCTCTCTCTCTCTCTCAATCTCTCTCTCTCTCTCTTTCTCTCTCTCTCTCTCTCTCTCTCTCTCTCTCTCTCTCTCTCCCTCCCTCTCCCTCTCTTCCTCTCTCTCTT
>NC_091579.1:28510162-28512662 GCF_042767895.1 Penaeus vannamei
AAATCCGGAGAAATAACGTACCGATTCTGGCCAACAAGCAAAGCGGAAAACTATGCCGTAGAGTCATATTAAAAGAACATGTTGCCGAGTCCTTTTCCGCACGATTGACTACGAGGCTCCGGCAAACCGCCAATTACACAAGCAGGAACTAACACTAATTCTCCTCCAGACTCGCAGATATAGAAGAACCTGGATTCGATTACTATCAGAAAATGTCTGTGATTAAAAACCTGATATGCAAGGCGTCCACAACGCAGGATCCTTCGGGTTGTCATATAACCACGGGACCAAAGGCGCCGGGGATCACAACACCACCTGCCCTCAGCTGGGAACAAAGCGCTGTCTCCACCCCCACCACGCACGCACATACACTCTCTCTCTCTTACACACACACACACACACACATACACGCACGCACGCACGCACGCACACACACGCACACACATACACATACACACACACTCACCCCACCCCACACACACACATACACACACACTCACCCCCCCCACACACACACACACACCCGTACGTCATCCACCCCCACACCCTGAACTAACGCCGAGTCCCCGCAGTCCACCGCGGAGCCACTCTCGGAGGTCAGCGCAGGAGCTCAGCGACGGCGGAGGACGCGAGCCCAGGAGGCCGGCCGCCGCGAGCGGAGGAACCGACTCCCCGACACACGAACCCTCGCCGCCTCGGAAGGTCGGAATTATCCGCGGAAACATAATTAAGTCGGGAGGATAATCGAGTCAGCAAAGGAGCACACAGCGAGATATGAAGGCCGGCGGATAATCGGGGCACAAGGGTCGTAAGCAGCGGGACGAGGCGCAAGGGGAAGGGAGGAGACAAGGTCAGGAGAATGTCCGGCACGGTGTCAAGTCAGGGTCAAGCGGGATCAACGCGCACGCAGAATGAGGAGGCGAATCCGGAATGAAAGACAAATGAATAAATAAAGAACAAAATTAAATAAATAAAAATTTAACAAGGGCGAACTGCTGTGGCAAAGCATAGGTAATAAATGGGGGGAAATCAGGAAAATGAGGTTAATCAACATTGAAACCGATAGACAAACCAAAGGAGGGAGCGAAGAGGGAAAGGGACACGAAGGGAGGGAGGAGGGAAGAGGGAAAGGGACATGAAGGGAGGGAGGAGGGAAGAAGGAGAGGGGCACGAAGGGAGGCAGGAGGGGAGAGGGAGAGGAACACGAAGGGAAGGAGGAGGGAAGAAGGGAAGGAACACGAAGGAAGCGAGAGAGAAGAGGGATTCTCGAGAAGGGCGGGGAAGGCGAGGGCGGGCGGGCGGGAGGGCGGCTCGGAAAGCGTACGCCAGAAGCAGCTTCTGGAGCCACATGCCGTCGCGCCGGTAGGACTGGGGGCGTGGCCGCTGATGGGATTACGTGAGGGCTCCACGACTCTGGGGATTACCCTTCACACTCGACCAGCCCCGCGCCCGCCCCCGCCCTAATCCCGCGCCGGGGATCGTCCGCCGATACAACCCGTGTACCTGCCACCCACCGACACGCCGGACACGCCACGCCGCCGCCCACCGCCCGCCCGCACAAGGGCTGTAACGTATTGTCTGACCCATAAAATTTACCCCATCCCACCCACTTCCTCGCCCATCTTCGCTCGTATCACGCCTATCATCATCATTCCAGAGTGCATTCCGCCGCCCACAAGCCCTAGAGCCTTTGCCGACAAGTGAACGGACGGACGGACGCGCGCGCACGCACGCACACACACACACACACACACACACACACACACACACACACACACACACACACACACACACACACACACACACACACACACTCACCTACGCACACGCGCATACATGCATTCACGCGCACAAACACACACACACATTAACACTCGCACTCGCTTGCTCCTCCTCTTTCTCTGCCTCTCTCCTTGCGCGTCTCTCTCTCTCTCTCTCTCTCCCTTTCTAAAATCATATTTCGAAATTCACAGAAAGAATAATTTAAAAGTCCCAACACATCCGGTACATTCAAATTGACTCCTTGAAAGCCGCTCATCAAAGGCAGCGTTTAAGGACAGGGGAGGGGAGGGGAGGGGAGGGGAGGGGAGGGGAGGGGAGGGGAGGGGAGGGGAGGGGAGGGGAGGGGAGGGGAGGGGAGGGGAGGGGAGGGGAGGGGAGGGGAGGGGAGGGGAGGGGAGGGGAGGGAGGGGAGGGAATGGAAGGGGAAGGGAAGGGAAGGGAAGGGAGGGGAGGGGAGGGGAAGGGAAGGAAGGAAGGGAAGGGAAGGGAAGGGAAGGGAAGGGAAGGGAAGGAGAGGAGAGAGGAGGGAGGAATGGGGAGGGAAGGGAGCGAAAAGGAAGGAGGGAGGGCTGAGGAGAGAGATGGAGGAGAAGGACGAATGATGATGAGAGGAGGAGGAGAAAGAGGAGATATGAGGAGAAGTAGGAGGAGAGAAGAGTAATGAGGAGAGGAGGAGGAGGAGGAAAAAAAGATGAAGATGATGATGATGAGGAGAGAT
>NC_091579.1:28522662-28550162 GCF_042767895.1 Penaeus vannamei
TCCCTCTCGGAGAATCATTTTCACCACCACTTGCTACCGCGGTTTCCATCTTTTTTTCTCCTTTTTTTTTTTTACAAGCTTCATCCGCAACGCTCCTGGACTGGTGCCATTTCCATCCCGGCGTACTTAGCCACCTGTACCCTCGCAGCACCCCACCCCCCACCCCCACCGCCCATCGCTCCATCTTTCCAGAGGCTGTCCGTCCGTCCATCCCGGCGAGGCCCATCCCGGCAAAGTGTCCCACGCCGACACCTGGGCGCCCCCGAGCTGCAAAACTTTTACTCGCCAGGACAAAAACGACGGCGTCCAAATCCCCTCGTAAGTCGCGCGCAATGCACAGGTCCCCTACAATTTGGAGGCAATATATATAAGGCTATTATCACCAGACGATATTCCAATGGTTATTACACTTGCCTAAATACCAGCGAGGTTTCATGCCTCATCCTCGCGCCGTCACCATAATGAACACGCCGGACCACAACGCGTCGGAGGACCCATCATGGCCGCCCCGGATTAGGGACACTTCGCCCTCATCTTCGGACACTTCACGCCGCACACCCTTCATTACGAGATTACACAGAAATGCAAGAAAAAAACTCGGTCTAAATATGCTATTTCCTGTGAATGTCCGCGGAGGAAGCGTAACGATGGAAACCTCAACGTGTTGCAAAGATACAGTCGAGCAGTTGCATCCTGCGGTGCCTGCGTGCATACCCTGCAAAGGAAAGAAGAGAACAAAAAAGCAAGGATAATAAAAGAGGCAAAAAGGAGCGAGAAAAGAAAGAAATGAACGAGCCGAGAAGTCTTGTGTCAAGATGCAGCAAAAACGAGTAAGCGGCTGTCTTTTGGTGACGGCGCGGAGGGGGGGGGAGGGGGCGGGAGGGCAGGACTCGTGTTCCTCCAGTGTTGGGGTGTTGAGAGGCAACATGCGAGTGGGTGATCTGTCACAATAGAGGGCCGGGAGCACGTCGCCCAGCCTCTCTTTACCGCGCCACCACGCACTCTCCTCGTTACCAACACACTCTTTACCACTTAACACATCTTTATACATTATTAACGCAGTCTTCACGTTACTACCGCATTCTCGTGTCTCTCGAATCTCTTGTCCGAGGGCGTGCGCAACACCTACGAGGCACGCCCGGCCCTCCGCCCCGCCGCTCCCGCAGTACCTGCTCCTGCCGACGCCCCGGCCTCCCGCGCCCCTCCGCCGCCCTCTCGCCATGACCTCCCCTGCAACGCCCCTTCTTCGCCCATCTGCAGGACATGTGTTAACGCTTCTCTATTTCCGTTGCGCCGACGATTCGGGGAAGGCCACGGCCCCTGCAACTCCAATCCGCCTGGGAGCCTCGCTGCCATTACGAGCTCATTAGCAGAAGCCCCGACGGATTGTCCCCTACTATGCATTCTTCCTCTCTAAACCGAAGCCACTTTAAAGGACACAACAAGCCCGTCGATGAGGACGCGAACGAGTCTACCAACGCTGATACGTCCCGGGGAAGGCTTTTTCATTCACGGCCATTCATATGGAGGTTCGTCATGCGATCAGCTTTACGACCCGACCGGAGTTGTACGACAACCCAATTCCCCGACAACGCTAGCCAAACCGGCGAGAATTCACCCGCAATGAAAAAAAAAAAAAAAAAAAAAAAACGCTTTTGCAGAATGACAAAAAGCGTACGTGCCGATCCCCACCGCCACCATACACACACGACCCCGCACAATATTGCACTGCACCACCACCACCCTCACCACCGCCGCCACCATGAAACGTTGACCTGAAATCTATAAGTCTGCTGCAGGTCGTGTCGCGTGTCTGTGTACTTCTGGTGACCTTTGCTAATAAAATGAAATCAGATTTTATTGAAGCCAATCCCCGTGTACCCGAAATCAATACTTATTGCTTCCTTTGAAAATAAAAAGCATTCTACACGTGTGAGAGAGAGAGAGAGAGAGAGAGAGAGTGAGAGAGAGAGAGAGAGAGAGAGAGAGAGTGAGAGAGAGAGAGAAAATGAAAGAGAGAGACAGAATGAGATAAAAAGAGAATGAGAGAGAGAGAGAATGAGGGAATGAGAGAGAAAGAGAATGAGAGAATGAGAGAGAGAGAGAGAGAGAATGAGAGAGACAGAGAGAGAGAGAGAGAGAGAGAGGGAGAGAGAGAGAGAGAGAGAGAGAGAGAGAGAGAGAGAGAGAGAGAGAGAGACAGACAGACAGACAGACAGAGACAGACAGACAGAGAGAGACAGATAGAAAGACAGAGAGAGAGACAGACAGACAGAGAGAGACAGACAGACAGAGAGAGAGAGAGAGACAGACAGACAGAGAGAGACAGACAGACAGAGAGAGAGAGACAGACAGAGAGAGAGAGACAGAGAGATGGGGAGAACTATAGAAAAACACAAACAAAAAGAAATAAAATATGAAAAGAAAGAGAGGAAGAAAATAAGAAAAAAAAAGAAAAGCACAAAGACACCAGAGGAGAAAGACAGAAAGAAAGCAAAAGAAAGAGTAAAAGAAAGCGAAAGAATGAGAGAAAAAAATCGAAAGAGAGAGAGAAAGAAATCGAAAGAGAGAGAGAAAGAAATCGAAAGAGAGAGAGAAAGAAATCGAAAGAGAGAGAGAAAGAAATCGAAAGAGAGAGAAAGAAAGCGAAAGAAAGAGAGAAAAAGAAAGCGAAAGAAAGAGAGAGAGAAAGAAAGCGAAAGAGAGAGAGAAAGAAAGCGAAAGAAAGAGAGAGAGAGAGTAAGAGACCGACGAGGGGAGAGGGAGAGTAGGAGAGGGGAAGAGGGGAGGGAGAGAGAGGGGACCCGCCGAACCCTCGTGACGTGGGCCTTCCTTTGTTTCTGGAGTAAATGATCACAACACGAGGGCGGCGTTTGGCTCCCATATGTACCCTGTCTCACCCTCACGCCTCAGACATCTGCTTTCTTGGACCGAAGAGGCAATGCGCTTCCAAAAGAGATAAGCTACAAAGAGTAAATATAAACCGCGTTTGCATAGACAGTGAAAGTCCGATGCAAAATATGAAAAAAAAAAAAAAAATTGTTGGGAGGAATTTTTAGTAGTCCTCCCTCCCTCCTAAATGCCTGAATGAATGCACATACCGCATAAAGCAACGCATACGAACGCGTCGGGAGTTTGTATGCGTAAACAACACCCGAAGCAAGGAATTGTATATACACCCCCACCCCCCACCGCTCCCCTCACCCCAAGACGAAGGAGAGAGAGAGAGAGAGAGGGACTCCCTTCTCGTCCGGATTACCCGACACAGGTTATTGCCCGAGCCGTCCTCATAAATCTGTAAATCACGTCTCCAGCAGTCTTCGGAAACTTCCCCTCCCTCCCCTCCCCTCTTTGTTCCCCTCTCGGCCCTTCCCCTCAAGCCCTCCACCCTCCCCCACACCCGCTACCCCCCCCCCCCTTTCCCGACCCACGAGCGCCAGGCACAAATGAGCAAGACCCACGTCATCCGTTCTATCACGGCCCACGTCCGCGTTCAATTTCTTACGGCGGGCGTCCACCAAGGCGCGCGGCGATATATAAAGAAATAAAGCTAATGCGACCTCCTCCCCGCCCGCTCTGGCTCAACATTTCTCAAGCTCCCCCTCGAAAGCGCTCCTCCGGCAATAGGCCTGAACCTCGACGTCCCTCCGCGTCCCCCGCTGAGAGCGCGGCCCTGAGCTCGACGGCGGCCCTGAGCGAGCCCCGCAAGCGGCGACTCGGGCAGAAGTGGCTCCGCAGCATCCCCATCCGCCCAGCCTTCCTCTCCTGTGTAGCCTCTAGCGACAGTTTTATCTCCGAGCTCTCAGTCCTTAACTCGGTTTGACATAGTTTCAACATGCAATAAAAGCATACAGCATAGTAAACAAAGCGGGCCAACATAACCGAAAGAGAAGTGAGCAAGAATTCCTCCTCCTTAATAGCCGCGGCTGATAGCCCCAGTTGGATGCTTCGGGTATCTGTCTGCAACACTCTGCAACACTCACCGGGGATAAGTCGCCACTTAAACGTCACAGCACTCACCTGAAAGAAAGAAAAAGGAGAGGTGTTATTTCTGCCGAGGGGAGAGGAAGCGAGGGGCGGGGAGGAAACAAAATAAGGGGAAAAAATAAACATATCGTCACCTCCAACATGCACGCGGAGAGCCTCTGCGACTGAGCGATGTCGATAAACACTTTGTGAACACTTTACTTTGGAAGGCGAGAGATGCAGCCAATAATTCCTCGCGCCTCGAGTTGCTAAATCACTCGGCTGCGACGCCATAAAACACCAATAACAAATGTTGCAAAATTATGCACTTTGTCTCTGCGAGGGTCTGTGCACAACCAAGCCGGCATAATTATTCGTTTTTTCCTCCAACTTCACCTCATGACGACAGAATTTTACCAGAAAGCGACGCGGAAAGATACAAATAAATGCATAAATAAATAAATCATATGCATAATGCTATTTATTAAAAAACAACATTTTCCTGAAGTGACTACGGAGTTGAAGTGACTAATAAATTCGATTAAGCCATTGATTTTCCTCGTCGTTTTCTTTTTTCTTCTTTAATTCAGCTTGGTGTGGTCAGCAAAAATACCCAACAATCCACACGCACGCAAGAAGTAGGAGAGGGGGGGGGGGGGAGGCGAAGGTGGAGGGCGGCCAGGAATGGAGGAAGGGGGTGGGGGGGAAGCGCAGAGAGAGAGAGAGAGAGAGAGGGGGATGGAGGGGAGGGAGAGAGGGGGATGGAGGGGAGGGAGAGACTAAGGGAAACGGGGTGGGAGGGAGGGAGGGAGGGAGGGGGGAGAGAGCGGGGGTCAAGCTAGATTAATTCCACCCGCACAAAAACACGATCACCTTCGCTCCCATGCAAAGCCAATATCCCAGAGGCCGCTACAGATGGCGGCTATGTTGTAGGTCCCCGTGAGGCCCTTCTTGCCCCCGACCCCCTCGCTGGAACAACAACATATCCAGCTTACACGACACACGCTGCGTCTTCCGCGCACGTCACACCTCGCGCGCGTGCGCACGCACACGCACACGCACACGCACACACACACACACACACACACACACACACACACACACACACACACACACACACACACACACACACACACACACACACACACACACACACACACACGAGAGAGAGAGAGAGAGAGAGAGAGAGAGAGAGAGAGAGAGAGAGAGAGAGAGAGAGAGAGAGAGAGAGAGAGAGAGAGAGAGAGAGACAGACAGACAGAGAGAAAACTCACGTTGATTCCTCTGTGCCTCGGCCATATACGCTGTATACCTCACACCTCCTACAAACTAGACCCGTACATAACGTCCGCCTCAAACGTTCTTCTCCAACCTAGCACTGACTCTGACATCCCCGCCAAGCTGTTCAATGTTGCGTGTTGCAATCCACCTGCACCACGCCTCGACCTGACGATGCCTTTGGCCGTAAATACAGAAATCACCAAACTCGGAACACCCCGGCATACATCTTCGTGCATTTCGCAATCACCCCGATGCCTGATGCAACGAACCTTCGGGATAAAAGGACCTAACATGTCATGTCATCTCATCTTTTCTCTCTCTCTCTCTCTCTCTGTCTCTCTGTCTCTCTGTCTCTCTGTCTCTCTGTCTCTCTGTCTCTCTGTCTCTCTGTCTCTCTGTCTCTCTGTCTCTCTGTCTCTCTGTCTCTCTGTCTCTCTGTCTCTCTGTCTCTCTGTCTCTCCCTCTCTCCCTCCCTCCCTCCCTCCCTCCCTCCCTCCCTCCCTCTCCCTCTCCCTCCCTCTCCCTCTCCCTCCCTCTCCCTCCCTCCCTCCCTCCCTCCCTCTCCCTCTCCCTCTCCCTCTCCCTCTCCCTCTCCCTCCCTCTCTCTCTCTCTCTCTCTCTCTCTCTCTCTCTCTCTCTCTCTCTCTCTCTCTCTCTCTCTCTCCCTCCCTCCCTCCCTCTCTCTCTCTCTCTCTTTCTTTCCTACTTCCAAACATTATAATCACATGTATCTAGAGACTTCACTCTCCCCTCCCCCTCCCCCCTCCCCTCCACGTCTTCCCCCGCCTTCCTAAATATTACCTCAGTCGGAAAATGATCAGATAAAGTCCAAGCTTTCCATCAACTTATCAACGACGTGCTTATAATAATTCAGATTTTGGGCTCGGATCAAAATCAAGATCCCCCGCCCCTTACTCTCTCCCTCTACCACCCCCACCCCCCTCGCCCCCTCCCTCTCCTCCCCCTCTACCCTCTGCCCGCCTCCTCCCTCTCTCCTCTACACTCCCCCACCTCTTCACCCCCGCCCCCTCCCTCTCTCCCTCTACCTCCCCCACAGCCCCTCTCGCCCCCTCCCTCTCTCTCCTCTACCTCCCCCCAATTCCCCTCGCTCCCCTCCCTCTCTCCCTCTACCTCCCCCCCACCCCCACCCCCCTGGCAGATGTATCAAACTGAACAACCTTTGAATGCAGTGATTTCTTTTCCAATGAAATCGGTACGTCATGGATACACGACAAAACATTCCAGATTTTTCGACGCGGCGGACGAAAAAAAAAGGGAAATACATAAAGAAAGAAAAGAAAAGAAAAAAAAAAACAAAGGAGCCGTCCATCAAGTTTCCAGATGGCCCGGAGGACGCCAGATCTTGTGCTGTGATGGGGAGGAGGAGCAGGAGGAGGAGGAAATGAAGGAGGAGGAGGAGGAGGAGGAGGAAATGAAGGAGGAGGAGGAGGAGGAGGAGGAAAAGGAGGAGGTGGAGGAGGAAATGAAGGAGGAGGAGGAGGAAAAGGAGGGAGGAGGAGGAGGAGGAGGAAAGGAGGGAGGAGGAGGAGGAAATGAAGGAGGAGGAGGAGGAGGAGGAGGAAATGAAGGAGGAGGAGGAGGAGGAGGAGGAAATGGAGGGGGAGGAGGAGGAGGAGGAGGAGGAGGAAATGGAGGAGGAGGAGGAAATGGAAGAGGAGGAGGAAATGGAGGAGGAGGAGGAAATGAAGGAGGAGGAGGAGGAGGAAATGAAGGAGAAGGAGGAGGAAATGAAGGAGGAGGAGGAGGAGATGGAGGAAAAGGAGGAGGAGGAGGAGGAGGAGAAGGAGAAGAAGAAGAAGAAAAAAGAAGGAAGGGGAAGGGAGGAGAAGGAAAGATGCGGAAAGTGAGGAGACAGAGAAGGCAGGGCGAGGAATGGGAAGGAGGTAGGTAATAAAAGGAAAGAGAGGAGGGATAGAAGACAGAGAAGGTAAGAAAGAGAACGGCGAGGAGGGGGGAGAAGAGAGGGAGGGAGAGAGAGAAGGTAAGGAGAAGAAGGGGAGAAGAAAACGCAGGAAGAAGAAAGCGAATAGGGAGCGGAGGGAGAAGAGGAGCAAGAAGAGAGAAGAGGAGCAAGAAGAGAGAAGAGGAGCAAGGAGAGAGAAGAGGAGCAAGGAGAGAGAAGAGGAGCAAGGAGAGAGAAGAGGAAGAAGGAGGAAGGAGGAAGGGGGACAAGGGGACACGGGGGGCCCCTCGTTCTCATATACGGTCCGCGATACGGCAAGAGTGACATCAATTTGTGCGATACGATACAACCATCAGCATCCAATATATCTCGGGAGCGGGGCAAGGTACTGAGCCCGAAGACATAAGGAAGCAAATGTTGCCCGCCTCTCGAGACACGAAGGAACAGGAGGCGGTTTTTGGCTTTTCATCCTATTCCTGTTCTTTTAATTTCATTCCTGTTATCTTCATTTTATTCCTGTTCTCTTCATTTCATTCCTGTTCTCTTCATTTCCTTCCTGTTCTCTTCATTTCCTTCCTGTTCTCTTCATTTCCTTCCTGTTCTCTTCCTTTCCTTCCTGTTCTCTTCCTTTCATTCCTGTTGTCTTCATTCCATTCCTGTTCTCTTCATTCCATTCCTGTTCTCTTCATTTCATTCCTGTTCTCTTCATTTCATTCCTGTTCTCTTCATTTCATTCCTGTTCTCTTCATTTCATTCCTGTTCTCTTCATTTCATTCCTGTTCTCTTCATTTCATTCCTGTTCTCTTCATTTCATTCCTGTTCTCTTCATTCCATTCCTTTTCTCTTCATTTTATTCCTGTTCTCTTCATTCCATTCCTGTTCTCTTCATTTCATTCCTGTTCTCTTCATTTCATTCCTGTTCTCTTCATTTCATTCCTGTTCTCTTCATTTCATTCCTGTTCTCTTCATTTCATTCCTGTTCTCTTCATTTCATTCCTGTTCTCTTCATTTCATTCCTGTTCTCTTCATTTCATTCCTGTTCTCTTCATTTCATTCCTGTTCTCTTCATTTCATTCCTGTTCTCTTCATTTCATTCCTGTTCTCTTCATTTCATTCCTGTTCTCTTCATTTCATTCCTGTTCTCTTCATTTCATTCCTGATCTCGTCATTTCATTCCTGTTCTCTTCATTTCATTCCTGTTCTCATTTCATTCCCGTTCTTTTAATTTTATTCCTGTTCTCTGCATTTTATTCCTGTTCCGCCATATCTCGGGTAGAATGGAAAGCGATACGGTCGATAAAGCTAATAATAAAATATATCATCAACAATAAGAGTAATGGCGATAGAAAGAGAAACTAAAAGAGTAATATTGGCAGTAATAAAAAAAGAAAATGACAAAGTACTAGTATAAGTTTAATTAGTAGTAGTAATAGACTTACAAAGTATAAGCAGTAGTAGTAGAAGCAGAAGAGCAATAGTAGTAATATAATCAACTCTATAAAATAGAATACTAATAATAATGATGATAATGATGATTAGTAAAGATCAAAATAATGACCGATGATGACAATGGCAACAACAAAAAACAAGTGCGACGACGAGAACAATAAACAACAAAATTGATTTCCTAGCAGTGAGGGAATCGCTCGAACATTCCCGCCCCTGAAGCCACCGGGGTTCTTGCACCTCTGCGGGGGACTCCAAGAGATACGCTTCGGCTTTTTGGAAGAGTGAGCAAACTGCCGAGGGCGCAGGTAAAGCGTGGCACAAGCTAATTATCGATGACATTTGATTAATAACAGGCAGACACGAACGATTCCCACAGCCGCGCATGCGCACGGAGAAGCATCGCAACCCTTTCCATTACACACACAATCTCCCCCCCCACCAACACACACACATGCATGCATGTATGCACGCACACGCACATGCACACACATTATATATATATATATATATATATATATATATATATATATATATATATATATATATATATATATATATATATATACAGAGAGAGAGAGAGAGAGAGAGAGAGAAAGAGAGAGAGAGAGAGAGAGAGAGAGAGAGAGAGAGAGAGAGAGAGACTCCCCCCCCCTCCTCCTTACACATACACAGAACTGCCGTGCCGCGGACATGTTAATCCGCGAAGTCGATTTCCCTGGAAGTCTTTACGCGCGAAACAATCTTCCAGCCGCTCACTCGGCGACCACTTGATTCCGCCGCCATGAGACCACTTCGGAAGTACAAAAAAAACGCCAACTTCAGAGTACAAAAAAAGAGTTCGAGTCCAAAGGCGAAATACAGAAGACACGCAGCTCCATCGACGCTATATCCTAGCCGCCAAACCCCCTTCGTGAAGTTCTGCAACTTTCCCCAAATCCCCCGCATTCTACGGCGGAGCAAAAGGCGGACGAACTTCACCCAACCATCATTACCGCCACCAAACACCATGCAAAACCCACCACCACCGCCATAGCAGATCGATACGAGCCTCGGCACCAATCAATAAATGTATATACAAGTTTATACAGAAACAGCGGGGTTGTAAAATGCACAGTCATGGTCTCTCCCGCGCCCACCCTCTAAACTGGTTTCAAGCCATTTCATAAACCGTTTGCCGATGAAAAACTCGGGTGCCTTCGAGAGGCGAGTGGCAAGGGACCATTACAAGCCCCGTGTGGGTGTACTTCGGCGTGGGTGTACTTCGGTGTGGGTGTACTTCGGTGTGGGTGTACTTCGGCGTGGGTGTACTTCGGTGTGGGTGTACTTCGGTGTGGGTGTACTTCGGTGTGGGTGTACTTCGGTGTGGGTGTACTTCGGTGTGGGTGTACTTCGGTGTGGGTGTACTTCGGTGTGGGTGTACTTCGGTGTGGGTGTACTTCGGTGTGGGTGTACTTCGGTGTGGGTGTACTTCGGTGTGGGTGTACTTCGGTGTGGGTGTACTTCGGTGTGGGTGTACTTCGGTGTGGGTGTACTTCGGTGTGGGTGTACTTCGGTGTGGGTGTACTGCTGTGTGGGTGTACTGCTGTGTGGGTGTACTTCGGTGTGGGTGTACTTCGGTGTGGGTGTACTCCTGCCTAAGCTACGGAGGAGCCTCGCAGACAATACTAATGAGACAAGAACCTGGCGAAACCCCATCCTTTGCCAAAGAGACGAAGGTTTAAAATAACTAAGATAACAAAACCCCCAAAAATAATAATAATGTTATGACGACACGGACGGACGATATGCATACGACAACCAAAACCGTGTCTGCAGCAACAACACCCGAGACAAAATAGGGACATCCTCCTCCTCCTCATCAAGCGAAGCCAAACAAAGAGCTTCGAACTGTCGTCCCTCGCCCGACGCAAGCAAGCATAACGGAACAGAGACAAGTGGTCCACGTCAGGCACTCGTCAGGCTAATATACGTCCTTGTAAACCACCGTTTCCATGTCACTCGGGAATGGATCACCGGCCACTCCTCGGGGCGCGCTCAGAATGCGCCGCGTCCCTTTTTGACACCCAAATGGAATTGGTAATGAGGCCGCCCAAATGATCTCCATCCAGTGACCAATAGTGGCATTTATCCATTCCGCTGGCGAGGGAGGGGGGGAGGGGGGAAAGGGGGGTAAAATAATATGAACCTTGTGAAGAACATGATGGGACCGAGAGGAAGCCAACCCCTGTGAGTGACGTGGAGAAGGGGGGGAGGAGGGGAAGGGGGAGAAGGGGGAAGGGGAAGGAGGGGAATGGGACAAGGGGGGAGGAGAGGAATGGGAGAAGGGGGGAGGAGGGGGTTGCAACACGCTTCAACACTCCTTCCTCTGTATTGCACCGATAGCTAACCCCGCGCAGTGCACTTTCGATCCGTTAGAAAAGCGTCCAACTAAAAATCCCTATAAGTCGTAATCCTGTCCGAGTTACAAGGACCAGCCAGGTAAATGATCTACCTCTGCTATCGAGATGAATGTCACCTCAACAACAATCATTGACCCATAATTATCCGCCTAAAACACGCGCCGGGTATGCCAGATCAACAAAGGATATAATGTTTAATAGTTTTAACATGACAAACCGCCCAGGACGACAGATTAATGTTTGGCCTGTAATGTTAAACAAGGTGCAGGGTGAACAGCACGACATAAGCACGTGTGTTGGGCTGAGTACCGGGCTGCCTCCAGGGACTGTGGCGACAGCTGACAAACGCCTGCGGTAATGATGGCTCCACGGTTATTATCATCACGCCCGCGGCCCGCCCACCCATACACCCACGGCCAATCGCGGTTATCCTTTTACCTATCGAGGCTTCCGCAAGTTACCATACACGGTCATTATCTTTTATTATACTTAAGAAACCATGTTCTCCCCTTCACTGCCCCCCCCCCCTCTCTCTCCTTTCCTTCTCCTCTATCCCCCTCCCTCTCCTTCTCTCTCTCTCTCTTTCTCTCTCTCTCTTTCTCTTTGTCTCTCTCTCCTTCTCTTTGTCTCTCTCTCCTTCTCTTTGTCTCTCTCTCCTTCTTCTCTCTCTCCTTCTCCTTCTCTCTCTCCATCTCCTTTTCCTTTTGTCTCTCTCCCCCTTTCTCCTTTTCCTTATGTCTCTCCCTCCCTCTCCTTCTCTCTCTCCATCTCCTTTTCCTTTTGTCTCTCTCTCCCTCTCTCCTTCTCCTTCTGTCTCTCCCTCCCTCTCCTTCTCTCTCTCTCCCTCTCTCCCCCCCCCCCCTCTCTCTCTCCCCTGGGAGCATATGCGCACGTGGGTCCGTACGTATGCGTGTCCATTCCCTTAGTCGCCCGCGAATCACCTGATTGTTTATGTCTACAATTCTTCGATTAAACGATCAACTACAGTCAACTATGGGAGGTTAATGCAGAAAAAAGTAACTGTTTTAGTAATTATAAGGATAATTAAAAGGAAACTAACTGTTTGGAGGGAATAATAGCAGGGTATAATAATCCAACCAAAATTATTTTTTTCCGCTATCGCTTTCTACAATCGGGTCGCTTTATCGTGCACGCGAGAGCAAAGGTCGCAGATTGCGAGGGAAGGTCGCATAGCCCAGACATGTGCCATTCTCTCCAGAAAACACACACACACACGCACGCACATACACACTTAAACCCTCACCCTCACCCTCACCCTCACCCTCACCCACACCCACACCCACATACACCTAACCCCCCCAACACCCACACACAACCTCACCCACACACTTACACCCGCCCACACCCACACACATCCCCCCACCCACACACACGCACGCACTCGCCTCTTAATTAGCCCTCCCGACAAGCACTAATCACCGGATACACTCGCTGGAAACCGGAAAAATTAAAAGTCCTCGAGCCATTGAAATTCGCGGATACCAGAGGGGGGACCAGGGGGGGGGGAGTCGGGGGGTGCGCCTGCTCGGCCATCGTGACGGGGGGACGCATCAAGCATTATAGATGCGGCTGTCGGATACGTCCATCCAGGAGCGGGTGTGCAGGTCGGGACAATGTGGGAACGCCTAATCAGTCACGATACCCGGGGATGAGGGCGAAGGGGGGGGGAGGAAGAGGAAGGGAGAGGGGAGGGGAGGAAGAAGGACAGGGGAGAGGGGAGGAAGGGAAAGAAAGGACAGGGGGTAGGGGGAGGAGGAAAGAAGGACAGGGGGAAGGAGAGAGAGGAGGAGGAAGAAGGACAGGGGGAAGAGAACGAAGGAGGGAGGGAAGAAGGACAGAGGGGGGGAGGGAGGAGCCAGGGGTTGGGGGGGGAACGGGGAGGAAGGTGGAGAGGGAGAAGAAGAACAGGGGGAGGAAGGAGGGACGGGGGTTAGAGGGAGGAGGGAGGGGAAGGACAGGGGGAGGGGAGGAGGGAAGGAGGGCGCAGGGGAAGGGAGGGAAAAGAAGGACAGGGGAGGAGGTGGAAGGAAAAGGAAGGAGGAAAGAGGAGGAGGGAGGGAAAGAGTAGATGGGGTAAGGGGAGGGGAGAAGGGAAGGGGGAGGGAGGGAGGGGAGGTAAAAGGGGAGGGAAAGGAAGTGGGAAGAAGGAAGAAACGTTAAAGGAAAGGGAGGATAAAAGTGGTGGAGATGAGATAGAGAGAGAGAGAGAAGAGGTGGTGGGGGGAGAATATAGGGGTTGGGAGTGGGAGTTAAAAGAGAGGATGTTGGAGTGGAGGGAGAAAGGAGAGAAGGAGAGAGATGAGAAGGGAGGGCTTGCGAAATAAGAAAGAGGGAAGCGGTGAAGGAGAGGAAGTGAGAAGAGGGGATGGAGAAGAGGGAAAGAGGGAGGGGGTGCGAAGTGCGAAGAAGAGGAAGAGGGGTCAAGCTGTGCACACTAAGGGCGGGCGAGTATTGGATGACGGTTATGGTCGAGCAGACGGGTAAAGGCAGAGGCAGAGGAGGGATGGGAAAGAGGGGGAGGGGGAGTGAAGAATGCGTGTGTGTCTGTGTGTGTGTGTGTGTGTGTGTGTGTGTGTGTGTGTGTGTGTGTGTGTGTGTGTGTGTGTGTGTGTGTGTGTGTGTGTGTGTGTGTGTGTGGAGAGAGGGAGAGGGGGGGAGATGGAGAGAGAGAGAGAAAGAGAGAGAGAGAGAGAGAGAGAGAGAGAGAGAGAGAGAGAGAGAGAGAGAGAGAGAGAGAGAGAGAGAGAGAGAGAGAGAGAGAGAGAGACAGAGAGGGAGGGAGGGAGGGAGGGAGGGAGGGAGGAGGGAGGGAGGGAGGGAGGGAGGAGAGAGGGAGAGAGAGGGAGGGAGAGGGAGAGGGAGAGGGAGAGGGAGAGGGAGAGGAGAGAGTGAGAGAGAGAGAGAGAGAGAGAGAGAGAGAGAGAGAGAGAGAGAGAGAGAGAGAGAGAGAGAGAGAGAGAGAGAGAGAAAGAGAAAGAAGAGAAAGAAAGAGAGAGAGAGAGAGAGAGAGAGAGAGAGAGAGAGAGAGAGAGAGAGAGAGATAGAGAGAAAGAGAAGAGAGAGAAAGAGAGAAAGAGAAAGAGAGAGAAAGAGAAAGAGAAAGACAGAGACAGACAGACAAACACAGACAAACAGACAGAGAGAAAAAAAAATATGAATGACCGAAGACAGCACACCCAAGACCCCGCCCCCAACCCCCACCCCAACCCCCCAACCTTCCACACTCGCCCCGACGTAAAACTCCCGGGCCGAGGGGGACGCAATCATCCACTTTTATTACCATTAGCATTCCGAGAACCCGCATTCCCATCACCATTATGATTACCATTACTAGTCTCCGCGACGAGCGAGAGGAGGAAGGGCCATTATGAATCACGCCAAACATGATGCAGATGCAAGATGATCCATTAAAGAGGAGGGGCTATTTTAACCTCCACAAGGAACCGCGCTACTATTCGCACCCACGCGGCTTCCCGGCGACGCAAGCAGCAGCAGTGGCAGTAGTAGGAGTATCAGAAGTAGTAGTAGTAGTAGTAGTAGAAGTAGTAGTAGTGGTAATAGTAGTAGTAGTAGTAGTAGTAGTAGTAGTAGTAGTAGTAGTAGTAGTAGTAGTAATAGTAGTAGTAATAGTAGTAGTAATAGTAGTAGTAGTAGTAGTAGTAGTAGTAGTAGTAGTAGTAGTAGTAGTAGTAGTAGTAGTAGTAATAATAGTACTAGTAGTAGTAGTAGCAGTAGTAATAGTAGCAGTAGTAATAGTAGTAGTAGTAATAGTAGTAGTAGTATTACTAATAGCAGTAGCGGTAGTAATAATAATTGAAATCGTAGTAGTAATAGTAATTGTAATTGTAGTAGTCATAGTAGTAGTAGAGTAGTAGTATAGTAGTAAGCGGAGGACCAGCTCCACTTGGCCGCGGCTGCTAACCGACCGTCGTGGCAGAGGCGGCAGAGGCATGACCGGTGTAATGTCATTAGTCACCAAAATCATTAGTGGTTAGCCATACACCAAAGCCATTAAGCGCCGCGGCCCCGGGACGCATGCGCACACGAGTGGCCCGGGTGGAGTACGGGAGGGGAGGGGGAGGGGGAGGGAGGGAGGGAGAGAGAGAGGGAGAGAGGGAGAGAGAGCAGAGAGAGAGAGAGAGAGAGAGAGAGAGAGAGAGAGAGAGAGAGAGAGAAGAGAGAGAGAGAGAGGAGAGAGAGAGAGAGAGAGAGAGAGAGAGAGAGAGAAGAGAGAAAGAGAGAAGAGAGAGAGAGAGAGAGAGAGAGAGAGAGAGAGAGAGAGAGAGAGAGAGAGAGAGAGAGAGAGAGAGAGAGAGAAAGCGACAAAGAGCAAGAGAAAGAGAGAGAAGAAAGAGAAGAGAGAGACCAAGACCGAGACAGAAACAGAAACAGAAACAGCGAGAAAGAACGAGAGAGAGAGAGAGAGAGAGAGAGAGAGAGGGAGAGAGAGAGAGGGAGAGAGAGAGAGAGAGAGAGAGAGAGAGAGAGAGAGAGAGAGAGAGAGAGAGAGAGAGAGAGAGAGAGAGAGAGAGAGAGAGACACGCCTGTGATGCATAAACGACCAAAAGTTGAGCCGAAAGAGGGAGATAAGATGAAAGGGATAGGAAGAGGAAAGTAGAGGAAGGGAGAGGAAGGGAGAGGGAGAGAGAGAGAGCAAGAAAGAGAAAGAGAGAGAGAGAGGAGAGAATGGTGAGTGACAAGTCAGGTGCAGCAGGTAAGGCAGGACTCCAGGTAATACGTAGGAAGCTTTCAGGTAAAAGTGGAGAGGCTCGGGCGGGCGGGAGGAGAGCGATGAGAGGGGGGAAGCCACACACGCGAGAGAAAGAGGGAGGCGGAGGGAGACCGGGTGAAAGTCGCGGAACGAGGGAGAAATGGAAAATAAATTCTGTTCCCATCTCCACGCCAATAAAGAGGATGGTGCGTCGGCCGCCGTTCTACCTGCATTAACACTCCCCTGGATGGTAATGAAGGTGAAAATTAACGCACGTGAAATATGACGTGCGGAATCACGTTAATCTGAGAGAGGGCGGGGGACGGGCGTCGCAGGGGGGAGGGGGGAGGGTGGGGGAAGATACGATACTTGTCCGTTATTAAATAAACTTTATTAATATATTCCTTGAATCCAATATGTATGCATTTTAGACAGAAACTCGCGTTCGCACCCTCGCCAAAAAATGAAATAAAAAAAGACAATGGAATAAAAAGCTACACTGATTTATCGATACTGACACGGGCTTTGCGACAGCTCGCCACCATATGCAAACGGGCCGACGACTGACCGACGCACGCGACCTCTAGCTCAGGTAAGTGCGCATACTAAGCTAAGGGGCGACGGCCAGATCTCCCATTACTTATTCATAACTCCAAATCTAATGCCCTGCTAACCACCGGTATACATAAATAAAGTGCGCATCACAGGTGTGTGTCTCCCCTCCACGCCGTGCTCGTTCGCCCCGCAGTGAGTGTCTCCGAACACACTATGTCGACGAGTGCAACGGCCATCCATTACACAAATGACATATAACTTGCCCTAATATAAAGTTTCAAACAACTCCTCCCCACATCCTTCCCCTCCCCCTGCCTTCCCTCCCTGCCTTCCCTCCCAGCCTCCCTCACCCTCCCTTCACCTTCCCCTCACCCTCCCTTCACCTTCCCCTCACCCTCCCTTCACCTTCCCCTCACCCTCCCCTCCCTCCCGCCCTCCGTCCCTCCATCACCAGATGAAAAAGATCCCCAGATTATTCCCGTCGACAAGACACACTCGCGCGGTTGCAATGTCATCACAGTTAAATATTGCATGTTAAGCCACCTCGGGGTGCCATTGCTTGCCCTTAGTTGTATACATTTGCTAAACCTTGATATACACAGAGGAAATCAGAATAATGTCGTCATACACCACATCAACGCTGTATACCCACTTAAGACCGTGCCAATTTATCCCAAGGTGAAGGTAATGTACCGGGGACAACATTTGTCATCGGGCGCGGCGACGGCGCTGCTAATGCGGGTATTAATAACACACGTCGGCGCTGTATCCAACCACGCCCGGAGTATCCCCTTCGGGCGTCCCTCTTCGGCGTCTGGAGGGAGTACTGCAGAGGGGGAGGGGGAGGAGGGGAGCGATGGCAGAAGAGGGGTGTCCCCTGTATGGCGCCAAGGGTTAATGACCGCATCATTAGGACTCCCACACCCTTGACTTATGAGACTCGGGCACGTATGGACGTCCCTGAAGCCCTCGTGGAGCGCGCGCACACCTTCCCTTCGCCACCGAGGGCCCCGGCGTCACACACCGCACAACCCTTCTACAGCGCCATGCTCGGCTGATATGGAAATCATAAAGGACCATTTAAACCTCACACAATGGGCCCTTAAATATCCCATGGTTACTCATATTTGTCATCCTTGCAGCGGGTTAACAGCGCGTAATTCAGCCGCGCGACTCATAACCTAACAAAGCAACCCATAACAAGGCCATTGCGACCCCCTTACAAGCAAGAGCACACAATAACACACAGTCGAGCGTGCTAAATTATCACCAGCTACTTCGGGGCAATAACACGCGAGTTTAAATAGATTAAGCTCCTTCTATTACCATGCACGATTGCTGGGGACAGCGAACTTCGGCGAGCTCCAAAAAAAAGAAAAAGAAAAAGAGAAATATCCATGCCAGAGTCTACCCACTCTCGTGATATATGGCACGGAATATAAAACAATTATCAAAACATTTGAATGTGAAAAGTCTCCGGCACGGCAATGGCTGAAAGCATTCTATGAAAATGTATCTATCACCCATTCACGCCCTATTCAATAATGCAAGCAGCGCGCGTGTCATTAAACGAAGCGGGCGGGGTCACGGCGAGAGGCGATGAGGACGGATTACACTCGGTCCCAGAGACGCTGCCTGACATTCGTTCCCGATTTTAATCTCTTACGCGGGGATTCGAACGCCACAGTTGTTGCTCCCGCCGGTTCGGTTGGGATCGTAAAATATCACACTTCCGGAATGACATCGCCGTCTCCTCCTCATCTTCCCCCTACTATACCTCCACCTCCTTCTCCACCACCACCTCCTTCCCCTACTCCACCTCCACCTTACCTCCACCTCCACCTCCTTCTCCAGTTGCATCTCCTCCTCCCCCTACTCCACCTCCACCTTGCATCCATTTCCTCCTCCTCCTCCCTCCACCTCCCCCTCACCCTCCTCCCCCTCCCGCCTCCTCCTCACCCCCCTCCTCCTCCTCCTCCTCCTCCTCCTCCTCCTCCTCCTCCTCCTCCTCCTCCTCCTCCCTCCCCTCCACCACCACCTCCCTCCTCCTCCTCCTCCCTCCTCCTCCTCCTCCTCCTCCTCCCTCTCCTATCCTCCCTCCACCACCACCTCCTCCTCCTCCCTCCTCCTCCTCCTCCTCCTCCTCCCCCTCCTCCCCCTCCTCCTCCCTCCCCCTCCTCCTCCCTCCCCCTCCTCCTCCTCCCCCTCCTCCTCCTCCCCCTCCTCCTCCTCCCCCTCCTCCTCCTCCCCCTCCCTCCTCCCTCCCCCTCCTCCTCCTCCCCCTCCCTCCTCCCTCCCCCTCCTCCTCCTCCCCCTCCTCCTCCCTCCCCCCTCCTCCTCCCCCTCCTCCTCCCCCTCCACCGTAACTTAAAGAACCCGTGCCCTGAACTTCCAGAATCATGAGTAACAACTTCTATTCCATCTTGCGGTTAAATGTACACGGGAGAGATGGCTCATTTGCTCTCGCCTGCATTACGCTAGCGACCCGACGGAGACCTCTTTCGGAAGGAGATCTCGGCGAGGAAAGCCTGTGATCTGATTTGTGCCATTAACCTTTCTCTCTCTCTCTCTCTCTCTCTCTCTCTCTCTCTCTCTCTCTCTCTCTCTCTCTCTCTCTCTCTCTCTCTCTCTCTCTCTCTCTCTCTCTCTCTCTCGCTCTCTCTCTCGCTCTCTCTCTCGCTCTCTCTCTCGCTCTCTCTCGCTCTCTCACTCTCTCTCTCGCTCTCTCTCTCTTTATCCTACGTTTTGTTTATCGCGAATTATTTTCCATCTTACTACCTAACACGCGTGGAATATGTTACTGCACGTTTTTACTTTATCTTGTCTTCATAAATGTTTTTTATTTGAATTGGTTTAAACATCTTCCATCCTCCTCCTTTTCTTTCTCCCTCTCCCTCTCCCTCTCCTCCTCCTCCTCCTTCCTCCTCCTCCTCCTCCTTCCTCCTCCTCCTCCTCCTCCTCCTCCTCCTCCTCCTCCTCCTCCTCCTCCTCCTCCTCCTCCTCCTCCTCCTCCTCCTCCTCCTCCTCCTCCTCCTCCTCCTCCTTCCTCCCTCCTCCTCCTCCTCCTCCGCCCTGATACACGTCCCCCAGACCTCCCTTCGTCCGTCAGAAATGAGTTGTGGATTCGTGGTACAGCGCGAGGCTTGTCTCTCCCTACCGGTGACGGCTGTCTCGTATTTTCCTTTGGTCGTTTCTTGCTGCGTGTCCTGTGCTTGCGTGTCATTTTATTTGTTTCCTCTCCCGCAACTCCCGATTTTTTTTCCTGCCCTCCTTCTTCTCTCGGGCATTCGCTCTTCCCTCGTCCTTAGAAACCGGCAATGATTCCTCCAGACATGTCTTCATTCCTGTGTTAGTGATATGACATGCATGTCACTTTTTGCCCGGTACCTGTTCAAGGTAAGTTACCTGACATTACAGTGCTTGCTGAGGCCCGTGAACCCACTAATCTTAGCATGACCTTTTATTGATATGCAAGCTATCTCCTTGATATATACCCTCGCCAGATGAACACAGACTGATCCCACGGTCACCCGCTGATTTACAAAGGTGGCTCTTCAGACATACAATCCGAGAGGGATTGTATGTCCGCCGCGTCCTGGGTCAGAGTGGGGCCCCGGCGTGTGGGTTACAGGGCCCGCTGCGTGATGGGGCCCAGTGTGTGCGAGTCAATGTGGGGCTCTGTGTATAATCTAACCGGAGGTGTGGCCCTGTCTGCGAATCGTGTGGTTAGGCTTCATACGTGTATAAGGGGTACATGTAAGGGGTACGTGTAAGGGGTGGCCCACTGGATATGGACTGGACTGAACTTCTAGGAAGAACCTAGGGTGTAAGTCGGCGGGGGTCTGTATTCACTCCCCTGTGGGTTGAGGAGCAGCTGAGGGCATGGCTGAGACCTGGGTATGGTCGGCGATGGGAAAGGAAGGGCAGCAGAAAGGAGAACTCCAGGTCAGTCTTTGTTACTGATAGCGTGTGTTACACCTGCTAATGACCCTCGATCGTTGTCTCGGAAAGATTGACAAGCCTTTGGCGTGTCTGATATCTCTGTAACGAATCTAAATTATAAAGTTTATTTCGCGCAATCCAATTTTGCAAAAAAGAAGAGAAAAGAAAAGAAAAAAACTTTAATTGACGGTTACATGATCGGGTCGGATTTCAATGGCGGACGGCATCTCGGGGCGGACGCTGCGAGCGGGGTTATCAATAACGTCATCACGTAACACCCGGGTCGCCAGCGTCCGCGGATCCCACGAAAAACCCGCCGACGGACGCAGCCGACACGACAAGGAGCCCGCGTTGCATGCACGACGCGGCGGTGCAGAATCTCAACAGCAGGTGACACGGGACGGCTGTATCAAGGAGGCGTGGCAAGACAGGTGTTAGATCCTAATCGCACATGCCAGCTGCATGACTACACCTGCTTCTCCTGCTGCGCCATGTACATGACTCACATCATAAAGCGACTACTTGCTCGCCCAGCAACTCGATCACGAGCTGACACGTGTAAAGAAGGGAGAAGGCTTTTGAAATTCGCCGTCTTCGTCGTGCCACGCGGGGAGGAGCGGATGCAAGACGTCGACGCAGAGGCGCTGGCGAGGACACGGAACGCGAAAAAAGGGGGGAAAGTGATTAAGGGAGAAGGAACGGAATGGTAATCGTGACAAAGATTAGTGCGCAGCGGCCTGTAATAAGGCGCGTGATTGGAGCCGGGGCAATGCCGATCGCGACGAGGGTGGTGGTTATGGTTGCCGTTACAGAGCCTCTGGGAATGGTGATCATGACAGCCTTCGTAACAGCGGCGGGTGACAATGACACTGGTAGCGATTATTCTACAGGTTCCGATGACTGTGATCGGGGGGTGATGACGGTGGTTATCGCATGGCCCGTATATTGCGGTTGTGGAGCGACCGTCGGTTCCGTGGCCATTACAGGCCGCGACAAACCAATCGAAAGGATATGAAATCTGTATCCCGCCCCAAATCACCTTCATTCAACCCCCCCCCCCCAACTCCAGCACAAACAACAACTTCCGGCGAAAATACTAATTCCTTTCGGGAACCAAACCATTAAATCGAACCAAGATTCCCCGGCGTCAAAGGCGGCCGCACAGCCCCACCTCCCCAGCCGTCGCTCGGGCGTGCTAGAATCTGGCCATAATAAATGGACAAGGAAATGACGCCGCCTAAATCATACTCTTGCCTCGGTGATAAGCTGCCCCCGGGGAGACTCCTTTGTTTGTCCTGGGCGACGTGCGAGGCCGCCGCCGCTCCGCCTCTTCCTGCGCCCCGCCGAGGACACCCTTGCCCTTAAATATATGGCCAAACTCACAAATGGCCTCGTCCTGACATTCATTATACCGCTTTTTGGTTGACGAGTTTGAGACGCACACATAACCATCCATCAACACTATTTAATCTTTAGGAGCCATCAAGCAATCAATCACCGACAGCACGAACGATCTTTACAAGCCATAAGCACAGGCTCGCGGGCCAGGCGCAAGTGACAGGGACAGACTGCCCTCATTCGGCCGCTATTCCCCGAAGTCCTCCAGCTACGCACCGCTGCCAATCTCCCGCGGAAAATATATAAACCTTAAGCGTTACCAAATTAACGGCGTGAGGCGCGACCTTCGCCACTCGGCTTGTCTCGCGAAGGACCAGAAGATAGGCGTCGCGGGTGACTCGGCCTCCTGCAGCGCCGACGTCCTAAAGGGGGGCTTCGTTATCGTTAAATTCCGTCCCGCTCGCCCGCCCCCCGCGCCCGCCGCCCCGCCTGGGACAAAGGTAGAGCGAGAGCGTCGAGTCGTTGGCAGTGCTGTCTCTGAAACGCAACCCGGGCTCGTCCCATCTGACGAGGCGGGCGTGATAAATCCGTGTCACGCTCTAGCCTCCCACACGCACCATATCACCTTTCCTATTTTTACACTTCATTCATGCCTACGGTTCTTACGCTCTTTATCTCCCCTGCTTCCTTGCGATAAATGTTTGTTTACTCTCGCCGAGGACCGTCTCTGAACATCAATACCTAATTCTGAAGGCGGATAACCTCGGCCCGATACATCAGCGCGGCGTTAAGAAATGTCGCCATACGTCATCGGTGAAAGTTCATTTTTTCGCCATGAATCAATCTCGAGTTGCTCCTGTTTTGTCGATCTCGCTTCGACGCCGTTAACCTCTTTCCGGGGGCCGCCTGCTCATCTGATTTACGCAAATAAATCACCCATGGACAGAGACAGACAGACGCGCGCGCACACACACACACAAACACACACACACACACACACACACACATACTCTCTCTCTCTCTCTCTCTCTCTCTCTCTCTCTCTCTATATATATATATATATATATATATATATATATAGAGAGAGAAGAAGAAGAAGAAGAAAGAAGAAGAAGAAGAATCAAAAGAAGAAAGAAAGAAGAAAGAAAGAAAGAAAGAAAGAAAGAAAGAAAGAAAGAAAGAAAGAAAGAAAGAAAGAGAGAAAGAAAGAAAGAAAGAAAGAAAGAAAGAAGGAAAGAAAGAGAGAGAGAGAGAGAAACAAACACGTCCCAGGCTCCAAAGAGAGGAGGAAGAAGAAGCGAGCGTTTGGCGGCGCGGCGTCGAGAGGGAGAGGCTCTCGTGTCGTGCATTAGCCGCGAGGTCACCACCGTGGCGGCCGTGACCACCGCACCACAAACAATAATCTATAAACTACTACCACTCACGCACGCCACTCTCGCAGCCGCCATCAATTACACGCCGTTCCAATAAACAACATTCGGCATAAAATACAGCGCCCGTTAAAGACGCCGAACGTTCGCATAATGATGGGTGTTTACGCATCCGTCTCCACGCCACCTCGGGAGGACGGCGGCCGAGGGAGCACAACGCCGCTCTGTCCCGCCGTCGGTCTGTCTGTCTTTGCTTCTTTCGGTTCTGGCTTTGTTTTTTTCTGCGCACGCACACACGCACTCATGGATACACGCACGCACGCAAGAGCACGCACACAAGAGCACACACACACACACACACACAACGTGCTACCGGGATCCCGTTGCAAATAATGACAACTACGAATGGCCTCAACGTCGCGGAGGGGATAGAGCCAACTCCTTGACGCGTCGTAAACAGCACCGACGGCGCTCGTCACTCGCCGCGGCCGCCGTCCCGAGCGCCGAGCGACACTCGTCCGCGGCGGCCTCCCCCCCCCCCCCCCCCCCCGGGTTTACCTGCCCGCGTTTACCTGCTCACCTGCACCCCCTCCCCTCCCTACCCCCCCCCACAAACACCTCCCCGTCAATCTTTTGCTCGCGGATCGATCCCGACGAAGACGAACGAGCGGCCGTGTGTGCTCTCCGCATCACCCGAAATGAGGAGGGTAAACGGCGGAGGGCGGCCGGAGCGATCACCTCCCCGCAGTCGGCGATTCCGCCAACTTAGCGCCGCCCTACCGCATCCCCCTTCTCGCCGGCGCAGGGGAAGACCCCCGTTTGGCTTCGGTGCAATATTCTAGCACCTTGAACACTACTGCCATTTACATAAAATCAAACAAGAATGGAATGATTTGTGAAAATGAGGGAGTGAGTGTGAGGGTTTGTGAAAATGAGTGAGTGTGAGGGACTCATTTTCACAATTCTCACACATTTTCACACACCCTCATACTCACTCACTCACTTTTTCACACCCTCCCACTCACTCACTTTTTCACACCCTCACTCATTTTCACACACCCTCACACACACTCATCTTCACAAAAGATAAATGAATCATGGGGAAAAAACGTAATTAAACATACAATACCGAAATCAATCCAAAATCCATGAATGAAAATTGACTCACGTGAATTGACTCTTATTTACTCCAAGTGAATTGACTCTACAACCTCACCTACAACTCCCCCCCCCCCCCCCGCCATACAAAGAACCGCAAGGGGATCCTCCAGAGGCTAATTAACACGCACGGAGTCTCGGCCGAACCGATAAGACCCCCCGATAGCCGCAAAAAGAAATGAAGAAGTATGGGAGGGAGGGAGGGAGGGAGGGAGGGAGGGAGAGAGGGAGAGAGGGAGAGAGGGAGAGAGAGAGAGAGAGAGAGAGAGAGAGAGAGAGAGAGAGAGAGAGAGAGAGAGAGAGAGAGAGAGAGAGAGAGAGAGAGAGAGAGAGAGAGAGAGAGAGAGAGAGAGAGAGAGAGAGAGAGAGAGAGAGAGAGAGAGAGAGAGAGAGAGAGAGAGAGAGAGAGAGAGAGAGAGAGAGAGAGAGAGAGAGAGAGAGAGAGAGAGAGAGAGAGAGAGAGAGAGAGAGAGAGAGAGAGAGAGAGAGAGAGAGAGAGAGAGAGAGAGAGAGAGAGAGAGAGAGAGAGAGAGAGAGAGAGAGGGAGGTGGGAGTCGGAGGAGAGAGGGAGATGAGAGAGAGAGAGAGAGAGAGAGAGAGTCGGATGAGACACAAAGGGGGAATGGGCGTCGGGGGAGAGGGGAGACACAGGGAGGTGGGCGTCGGGGGGAGACACAGGGGCGATGGATGAGACACAAAGGGGGAATGGGCGTCGGGGGGGAGGGGGGAGACACAGGGGAGGTGGGCGTCGAATGAGACACACAGGGGAGATGGTGAGAGGAGAGCGCGTAGTCGAAAGGAGTAGAAAAGGGGTGGGGTGGGGGGTGGGGGGGATAAAGGACGTTATGAGATTCTAGAAGAGATACACCGTGTAACAGGAGACGGGGAGAAATCCGAGACACGGCGAAGGAGAGAATGAATGACCCACCTGTAAGATAACTGACTGAATGCCAAGTGGATGCACTCCCGCTTGTACACCCTCACACTCGCTCGCTCATTTTCACACTACCTCACACTCACACATTTTCACACACCCTCACATTCACACATTTTCACACACCCTCACACTCGCTCGCTCATTTTCACACCCTCACACACTCACACATTTTCCCAAACCCTTACACTCATACATTTTCCCAAACCCTCACACACACACATTTTCCCAAACCCTCACACTCACACATTTTCACATATCCTCACACTCACACATTTTCACACACACTCACACATTTTCACACACCCTCACACTCACACATTTTCACACATCCACACACTCACACATTTTCACACATCCACACACTCACACATTTTCACAAACCCTCACACTCACACATTTTCACAAACCCTCACACTCACACATTTTCACAAACCCTCACACACACATTTTCACAAACCCTCACACTCACACATTTTAACAAACCCTCACACTCACACATTTTCCCAAACCCTCACACTCACACATTTTAACAAACCCTCACACTCACACATTTTAACAAACCCTCACACTCCCTCATTTTCCCAAACACACACACACACACACTCACACTCACTCCCTCATTTTCACAAACCCTCACATTCCCTCCCTCATTTTCCCACACCCTCACATTCCCTCCCTCATTTTCCCACACCCTCACACCCGCCGACGTTTACTACGGCCGTCCCGCTGGGCCGCCCACTTCACACCCGCTACTGGCCGCCGTCCCTTCCCCGCGCCTTATAACCGATTCAGCACCTGACATCACCGTCCAGATTACAATATGAAAGTATACGTTGGGCGCCGGTTAGCAGCGCGATAAAGCCCGCGTATTTACGACCGCAGTCACACCCAAGCAATACGACCCGCGGACCGGAACGACCTCGCCTAGAACCACACAAATCTAGAATTACACAAAATCAGAGGTTCTCCAATCCGCGGCGCATTAATGTCACTTTATCACGGCATCAAGCGGCCTCAAACCGCACCGCAACCGCCCTAACTGCCCCTCCCTCGCGCCCTCACCAGCGGGAGCCCCATTATCGGCCGAGGGCGTCGGGCCCGGCGTGACCCGGGACTCCTCCGCGCCGCCCGACGCAGCCATCGCCGTCGCCATTCGTCACACGCGGCCATCGTTATTCAAGCCAGAAGCGGCAACTTGCAGCCACTAAGGACGCCGTCCGCACATTCCTAACTAGATTTCCGAAATGAAACCTCAATGAACTTCGTCCGTGACCAAACTGCATTGTAACCTTTTGCCTCCTCCCCCTCCCCCTCCCCCGTCCCCTCTCGCCTCCCCCACCTCCTCCCGCCTCCCCCACCTCCTCCCTTCCCCTCCAGCCTCCCCCACCTCCTCGCCTCCCCTCCCCTCCCGCTTCCCCCACCTCCTCCCCTCCCGCCTCCCCCACCTCCTCCCCGCCCATCAGCCCGGGGAGAAGCAGCCCATTCGCCCTCCTCCTGCTGCGTCCTCACAATGGGACGCCCTTCTCTTTAAACGCGGCGCTTCCCTAGCACGCTCCTGTTGAATGCGAAATCCCTATAAATAACAAACACATCAAATGCAACAACCTTCTTGTTGTTGCTCCCTTCCTCTTCCTCTGTTCTTTCTCCCGTGCCACTCTACCGCCACCTTTTCTTTTCCGTTCCCTTCTCCCCTTTTCTTGCCCTTCCTCTACCTCCTGACTACATCGCTTCGCCGTGCCATCGCCAGCGTCGCCCCATAAACCACTAAGTACGGCGAGCCAGAACGTAAATAACCTGACGGCACCACAATACGCCCCCCTCCCCCCCTTCTTCTTCTTCTCCTCCTCTTCCTCCCCCCCCTCCTTCTCCTTCTCCTTCTCCTCCTTCTTCTTCTTCTTCTTCTTCTTCTGCTCCTCCTCCTCCTCCTTCCTCCTCCTTCTCCTTCCTTCCTTCCTTCCTTCCTTCCTTCCTTCTTCTTCCTCCCTCCCCCCTCCTCCTCCTCCTTCCCTCCTCCTCCTCCCCCCCCTTCTCCCCTTCATTCCCGAGGCCACACGATGCGCGTCTTGTCGCTCATCGTGCAAGCTCCGCCACTATGGCCGGGTCCATGCAACCTCTTCGCTGAACCATCCGGGAACCGTTCCCAATGTCGCCGAGGTGTCCGTTATAGTGGCACGTCTACCTAGCCCCCCCCCTCCTCTTCTGCTCTATTCCCCCACACACTTCTGCTCTACCCCCCCCTCCACTTCTGTTCATCTTGAAATGAAGCTGCCTTACTAGTTAATCTCCCCATCAAGCCTATACACTGTTCATTATCCTGTCAACCCCTCCAGAAGGAATAAAACATATCAATATATATATATATATATATATATATATATATATATATATATATATATATATATATATATATATATATGATATGCGTATATATATATATATATATATATAT
>NC_091579.1:28552662-28562662 GCF_042767895.1 Penaeus vannamei
AGATAGAGAGAGAGCGAGCGCATATCTACGGAATACCCTGCCGCCACGTTCGCATTAGCATGACGACCGTCACCAATCGACCAAAAGTAGTTTTCGGTGCTTGCGAAATAGTTTCAGCGCCGAGTGGGCAGGCCAATGGCGTGAGTGACAAAAGTCTCGGCGATAAACACCCGTCCGAGTCGCCAACCCCCAGCCCCTCAGTCCCCCCCTCCCTCCCAACTTCCCTTCCCCCTTTCCCCAGCTCCTTGCCCCCCCTTTCCTAACTCCTTTCCCCAGCTCCCTGTCGCCTCTCCCCTTCCCTTCCCCCTTTCCCGTCCCCCCTCCCCTACCTTCCCCCTTTCCCCTCCCCCCTCCCCTACCTTCCCCCTTTCCCCTGTCGACCCTTCCCTCCCCTTCCCTTCCCCTGTCCCACCTCCCCCAACCTTCCCACGCCCCTCACCCCAACCCCCTGTCCCCTGGCCCCCCTCTCCCCCTTCCCATACCCAGGGCAAGAGCCTTTACACCTCCCCTTCCCCCTGTTCCCCCTCCCCTCGGCCCTCACCCCAACCCTGGCCCCCCTTCTCCCATACCCAGGGCAAGAGCTTTTACACCTCCCCTTCCCCCTTTCCCCCAGTCCCCTGCCCCCCCCCCCCCACCCAGGGCAAGAGCCTTTGCATCTATCACATTGTCATGTCGGGTATGAAACGGCGCGCGGCAGATGATCTTGACAGCCGCCGAATAATGAGCTGCGCGCAATAATGACGGTAAAAAAGGGACCTTAACAAAGCAGTACCATTCGCGTGACGAGGGACCGTCACTGGTGAGTGCGCGGTGACGTTGATGAAGTGATGACAGAAGCACAACAACTCCCACCAACCTCTGCACCCTCCCCCCCCCCCCCACAAACCTCTGCACCCTTCTCCCATTCCCCAACAAGCTCTGCACCTTCTCCCCTCCCCCCTCCCTACTCCCTACTCCCTAACCCCACTCCCCACCAACCTATATCCCTTCTCCCTTCTCCCCACCAACCTCTGCACCCTTCTCCCACTCCCCACCAACCTCTGCACCTTCTCCCACTCCCTACTCCCCACTAACCTCTGCATCCCTTCTCCCTACTCCCCACTCCCAACAAACCGCTGCATCCTTCTCCCACTCCCTACTCCCCAACACCTACCTCATTCCTCACAAACCCCTCTCCCTCCCACCCTCCCACTCTCTCTGTCACGCCGCCTATCACACGCCCGTCCCATCACCCCGAGCGCACTCAGATCGGATATATAAAGGAACACAACTAACGGCCTACGAACACGCGGAATACATTTAGCGTCTGATTTCGACGGGCCGGGAAATCCATTCTGCCGGCGCCCTTCTCGCCAAGGAGAGCGTGCGCGTCGACTCGTCTCTCCGTCGGGTCGAGTCGGGTGCGCAAATCCTGATGGAATGATGAATGGTGAAATAACACTTTGTTTGTGGTTGTCTTTGTTCGTCTCTGTTTCGTCCATTCGTCGCCGTTTCTATCTCCTTTTCTCCCCTCCTTCATGACTCCCTCTGTGTCACTTCTTCTCCTCTTCACTTCTTCCTATTCCTCTTCATCTCTTTTCCCTATTCCTCTTTAATTCTTTTTCCTATTCCACTTTAATTCTTTTTCCTATTCCTCTTTAATTCTTTTTCCTATTCCTCTTTAATTCTTTTTCCTATTCCTCTTCAACTCTTTCCCTATTCCTCTTCATCTCTTTACCCTATTCCTCTCCACCTCTTCATTTTCTGCTCGTTCGCCTCCGCTTCTGCTAATCCGTTGCATCTTTCGCCGCGTCTTTTCTCCCGTCGCCGCCGCCAGAGGAACTTCCTCAAGCATCAGTAATCTAATCCAAGCATTCCCTTGTGAACATCTGCTCCGGCATCATTAGCAGATTCATTTCACGTAACAAACACGCTTAACAAATTGAATTCCCCGCCACCGCCGGGAGAGGCAGCTGGAGGCCCGGTCGGCTGCGACACCGACGCGCCGAGACCGATCCTCTCACGCCGCCAGCGAACGGAGAAATAATAATAAAAAAAACACAAGGGAATGTTTGCTGTTTAAATGACAAACGCTCGGCCGAGGCTGGACGTGCACGTGACACCTGCGACAGACGAGGGCGCACGTAACGAGAGCGGCGCGGCGGCCTCGCGAGCGTGAAGGCGCGCGAGCCCGGCGTTTTCCCCGACCGCAAGCGCGAATGATACAGTCCGGGGCGATGGCGAGTGACATCTGTGGTGGCGGACACGTGTTGGCCGATGTTTCTGTCACTGGCCATGGAGCATCACTGTCACGCCGGACTGGCCACTTTACACAACGCCGAGAATGCGCGGGCCCCTGGCGCGATACATCACCGAAAATATGACGGACGTATCATAAATTCCGCCATTGGTTTTGCGAGGGCCGAATCGCGCCGGCAAGATCATACGCAATGGTGCCGAAGCCAGTGAATTATGACTGCTAACGCGGGTCGTATTTATAGCGACGTTCACGAACAAAGGAACGACTTCGGAAAAGGCAGCGCCCGGCCGACACGGACCGCGGCGGCACAGCAATACAAAAGCCATTCGAAAGATCAATTTCATCAAAAACAATTACAGCAGCAGTATTCAGGCTACGGGATGGTCGCTCGGTGCGCAGAGGGACAGGGAACACGTTTTAATACCGTAACAGGTGTGTCGGATACCAGTACGCAGCGGCACGGGCTGAAATATATGGCACTAGTAATAAGTATTGTATGTACTGTAGGTGTACATTTATTGGAAGAGAAGCGGTGTTCTGGTGTACACCCCATTCTGATAAATGGATTACAGGTGTCCTTAACCTGCAATAATCGTCAATCACCTACGAACTGAGCCGTTACCCCCCCCCCCCCCCATTTCAGATTCTCCGGGGATTTCCTCCCCTTGGTGCTTCCTTAAGTTCCACGCTGCTTCTCGTAGACGAGCCCTGGTGCAGAGAGCGATGCAAGGTTGGTAGGCTGGGGGGAGGGGGAGGGGGAGGGGCCAGAAAGGGCGAGGAGGTGGGTAGAAGGGGGAGAGGGTGGGTACCGGGGGGGAGAGGGGGTGAAGGCCACACACAACATACCCTGGTAAGGACGGTAAGAGGTGGCTGAGGTGTACGTGCGTGAACGTGCATGCAAGGGTGAGTGTGTGTGTGTATGCCCTGGGTGAGCGCAGGGACCACAGAACACCTTCGGAGAGCACAGAGGAGACGGCGGGTGTGATGGCAACGGGTGCGACGGCAGCAGCAGGAGCAGCGGGGTCCGTGGCGGCGGTGGCGGCGGTGGCGGCGGGCTATCAGAAAATGAGATCGCGGCCCAACTCGACTCCTGCTGATTTACGATACGACCCCTGCATGGCGGCCACACCAACGGAGCTCCTGCATACTGCTGCCGCTCCCACCACCACTAATGCTCGCTGCCACAACAATAACCAGCACCATGCCTCCGCCGAGAGCACCATCGACGCCCCCACAACCGACGCCGTCACTATCTTCCCATTCATTAGCATCGTCGTTAAGATACGCCGCAGCGGCCGCCCCGACCGGCGCAAAAAACGAACCGAAAATTACACATCCTTAACCGTTTAGTCAACGGCCTCGAACACCGCCATAACAGAGCTTCCTCCGGCCTCCCTTCGCATAAACCCGAACACCATAACCATCGGCAACCTGTTAACCTTTCAGTGACTCCCGACTAGCACCATTACTGTATACTTTCCGCCCTCGTCAAACATGTGCTAAACCTTATGCCTAATCCACAACAAACAACATTACAACCGCTACAACAATAAACTGGCCAAGTGGACGCCAATTACCTCCGCGCCGCCAACAGCATCGGCGGCCACCACCCACGCAAACACGCCGTCTCGTTTTACAACACAAATCTCAGACACAATACCCGCCGAGATAACCATCCATTCAGAATCCATCCCCGGGCATCTCAGAGGCATAAATCCGAGACCCCTCGCGCTGGCATCACCTTCCGCCTCTCCAGAAGACCTCCCCGCCGCCTCCCTTCGGCCCCTTCGTCGCCCCTGTGGCCGTGTTCCTGGCGATCTCCCTTCGTGCCGACGTCTCTAGAACAACACAGACTGTTTCGAACCTCATGCTATTGCACGGCATGCCTTTCCGACGTCCACGCGCGATCATTCCGGCTAATCTTTGCTGCCATTACTTCTCTCGTCTCTCGCCGTGCCTCTTCTCCTCTCCCTCCTTCCCCCATCGATCTATCAACCGTCTTCATTTCCCCGATCTTTCTCTCCGCGGCGCTATGGCCATTTCCCCGCCGTTTCCCATTATCTCGGCGCGTCTCTCACTCACAGTTGCACCGAGACTGCATCAAGCGTCACAATGCCCAGTGTACACGATGTCGACAACCGCCATTATCATTGGCGAAGCGCGACTCTTAAACAGGGCAATTCAACGGCGGCTGCTCCAGGTTCCCCCGCGTGTCGCCTCGTGTTCCGGCGATACGAGTTAATGACGACGACCCCGTGTCAGCCGAGGATAACGCCACGAGGACGGCGCGTTAACGGTCAATGCAAGGAGCCACCGGCCAATTACGGACATTCATAATTGCCAAGATCAAACGTTTAGTATTCCTAAAGTGCAACAACGATGAGGAACTGCACGAAAAACGAAAAACAATAACCTACCCGAAAAGCCATTCAATTCGGATAAAAAGGAAAAGAGACGCACCATCCTTTCCAGCGTCATCCATTGAAGAAACCTCGAGCCGAAGACGGAAATGAGTTCACTGACGAGGCATGCACGTCATCCCGCGATGCCCCTATGGGAAAGCATCTGCCGAGCGAGGCGACGCCGAAGGAAATACTCGGAGAAAAGAAAAGAGCTTCCTGATGATGATGGCAACGTAGCCTCGGCAATGATTGGATTTTTTTTTTTGCGCGTTCGAGACGTGATCTGGACGTTACGGTCAGACCCGGAAAGTGATGCTATCGGGATGGTGATGGAGACACAGCCCCGCCGACGGGGTGCGATCGGGGCGGCGGCGGCGGCGGGGATGTGCCGCTGATGGGGGAGATGAAGTGGGCCTCCCTCCCTCCTTCCCTCCCCATACCCTTCTTGCCCACCCCTCCCCCCCACGCCTCCCGACGGCCCTGGCACTCTGATCCGTCTCACGCGCCCCGAGGCCCTGCACGCACGCTGACACGCTAAATAAATAATCACTCCGAGCCTACCCCTTCGGCCCCGTCGCAAACAGGCCGTCCCCGCCGCCAACGACAATACGCGTACGGCACAAAATGCATTCGTTCACACCAGCCATTCACCAACTCCACATAACGTCTCCGGCGGAAGAACGAGACACGCCACACTGTTCCGTAAGTCTCATTGCCACGTAATAATACCCACGTAAGCCCGCCCTTAATGACCGGATGCCTTGGGAGTAGCGTGTCGGGAGAGCGGACAATCACCAACATTACGCCGTGCGCGCCAGCTGATTTACACTCGCAATCTACATGAAACCCACCAATCCGTCCCCCCCCCCTATCGCCAGCCAACATCTATAATCTACAGTAATCAAAAGTACAGAACCCCGAGTTTGCCATGCGAACCTTAAATTACGAGCCGGCCGTGAACATCTGGATTAGATTGAACTTTACATGCTAAACCTTCCGCTGCATGCGATCATGGCAGCCCCGCGCCCCTCTGGCCTTTTTGTTTCTACAGACTGTCATTAACAAATTTGTCTCTCGGCGACTGCATACTTTGGCCGTCGACGCAAAAAAAAAAAAAAGATACCCGCTGCTTTGCGATAACCTCGCCTCTCCCCTCCCTTACCTCACCCCCCCTACCCCCCGCCCCTTGACCTCTCTCCAGCCCGCCATTCTACTGCTATTATATCTTACACCTGCGTAACAAAATGGCTGCTTTTTTCTATTTTTTGTGTGTGTGAGTCTGAGGGATATGGCCTTTGTTATCATTCTTCTCTCTCTCTCTCTCTCTCTCTCTCTCTCTCTCTCTCTCTCTCTCTCTCTCTCTCTCTCTCTCTCTCTCTCTCTCTCTCTCTCTCTCTCTCTCTCTCTCTCTTCCTTTCACCTACTCACTTTCCTTTTCTTCCACGCTTTCTATCCCTTCTTCACTCACCCACTCATTCCCCCCTCCTCTTTTTCCATCTCTTCATTCCTTTTCTAATACCAATGTCCCATGATGTAAATTTTGCGTCTGCTCTTCCAAGCAAATTCCCCATTTCTCCTGCATTCACTTACTTATCCATTGCATCAAATATTGAAGGAATTGTCTTCTGCAACGTATGTCTTGTTCAAGTATAAGTTAATTCATCGTTGTTGGTCCCGTTAAAGAAAGATACGAGCTCTTCATCTACGTCAATCTATGCCTCTTTCCCTTTCTGCTCTATTTTCCTATGCCTTTTTCCCTTTTTTCTCGATCTTCATATGCCTCTTTCCCTTTTTTCTCGATTTTCTTGTGTCTTTTCCCCCTTTTTCTCGATTTTCTTATGCCCTTTTCCTTTTTTTCTCTATTTTCCTATGCCTTTTCTCTTTTTCTATTTTCCTATGCCTTTTCCCCTTTTTTCTCTATTTTCCTATGCCATTTTCCCCTTTTTCTTTATTTTCCTATGCCTTTTTCCATTCTTTCTCTATTTTCCTATGCGTTTTTTCCTTTTCTCTATTTTCCTATGCCTTTTCCTTTTTTTCTCTACTTCCCTATGCCTCTTTCCATTCTTTCTCTATTTTCCTATGCCTTTTTCCATTAGCTTTCTATTTTCATATGCCTCTTCCCCTTTTTTTCTCTATTTTCCATCTCTCCTATTCGCAAAACACACGTGCCTTTGTGGCTGAGACCCTCTTCCCTCGTTCTCCTCTTCCTATCAGCTGTGCGCTTCTAAGGTTTCCTCCCCCATCTTCCTTGCTCTTCCTTGAGGGCTTCCAGCGAGTGTCCTTTCTTCGGCAACTCCTCCCCCCCCCTCCCCCACATCATTCTCCAGCTCTCGTATCTGTACATCTATTTTTTTTTCTACGTCTCTTCCATTCCCGCTTCCTCCTACATTCCGCTTAAAACTCTGCTTCATTTTAACCCTCTCTTTCACTCTCTCTCCCTCTTTTTGTTCCCCTCCTACTCCCCCCCTTCCCCTCCCCGGCCGCTCGCCCGCTCGCCCGAGCACAGGTGCGCTCAACACGACGTATAATATGAATTATTCACAAGGCGTTCATCCACGGCTTCGACAATCAATATCGTATATTTTGGAAGAGGGTTGAAATGGCCTCAGGCAGCAAAGATTTTTCCTATCACACACACACTGTCTATGTTTAGCACGGGGCGCGGGAACGCGTTTGTGATCTGTTGCGTGACACTAAATCAATAAGTGTCGGCCATTAGTCACGAACGTCTTGAGTTACCTTGCCATCAACAGAGACGCTTCACGCCACATCTCCAGTGCTGCGCTGCGCCGCCGCCGCCGCCGCCGCCGCCTGGAGCTCATCAGCGGCACTGCCCACACAACTCTCGGGTACGGGGCCAGGGGGGAGGGGGGGGAGGGTGAGGATGACTTTTGGTGGACGACTGATGATGGATGATGTCTGATGGCACGGTGATGCTTGAGGACGGCACTGGCCGCGGGCGGGGACGATGGCGTGACAACGAAAATATCGGGAAAAAAATAAGGACAGACACAAGAGCGCGTGGCTGGAGAGAAGAGAGCGAAAAGGGAGAACAGACGACGACCATCCTCCGGCAGGTGTAGGTGTCAGCGTCACGCCCACGCCGGGAGAGAACGAGGCGCTACGCAACGCCCCGCCTACGTACCCGCGTTTCCACAGCATGCACGATGCCGTCCCCGCCCCCGTCCTCGCCCCTCCACGGACTGACAGATAACCATTAACGCTCGTGATCGGCGGGAACAGCTGATATCATAACAAGATGCCGTAGATGGAGATTAATGCTGCAACGAGAGCGAGCGAGGCGGGGCTCCCGGCGGCGTGCACTTCCCCTCGAGGCCGTCGTTTGTTTGCCTTACCCACCGCAGAGACGCACCACCGCCCACCACACACCCACGCCCGTCATGGACACACTCATGACCTTCAGCCGCGTCTGCATGACCAAGGCTCCTGCCTGTCCTGCCGGGCATCCTCCCCACGAACCCCGAGAGGACCCGGGGCATAGCGCCGCCCTTGCCGCGCCCGAGGAG
The DNA here is from genome assembly GCF_042767895.1 of Penaeus vannamei. Lineage (NCBI taxonomy): Eukaryota > Metazoa > Arthropoda > Malacostraca > Decapoda > Penaeidae > Penaeus > Penaeus vannamei. The sequence continues at coordinate 28,560,831 of NC_091579.1, forward strand.
GAGAAGCCCCACCGGAATGGACTCAACCCCGAGCCGCCCTACACCTGCCGGGCCCGAAGGACACTCATCTCCCTCACGTCCCGACACACATCGAACAAAATTTAAATAACACCCAGCTGCTGAATAAAATGAAAGGAAGGACAGTCAAAAGGGAAGAAAAGAACGAAAAAAATCACACTAAGAAATAAACAAATACACAATCTTATATCCTATAAACGGCAATAAACGAAAACGACACAGAAGGTGTTACAGATAGAGCTCCAAGAATGTGTGTGTGGGGGGGAGGGGGGGGGGTAGTGAGAGACAGGAGAGCCACGGCACTCACCCGATATGCCACCCAAGATTTACAACAAGGCGACGCAGAGTGGGCGCTGAGAGCAACGCCGACGCTGATCACTTGTAAACACCGCGGAAAACTAGACGAGAATGGCACTTTCATCGCCCGTTTCGAAGGCCCGTAAAAACAGATTAGCATAAATATGTAAACGAATGAATGAAAGAATGAATGAATGACAAAAAAGAGAGAGGAACTGAATATACAGGCTATGACGAGGTTTGGGAGAGGGAGGGAGGGAGGGAGGGAGGGAGGGAGGGAGGGAGGGAGGGAGGGAGGGAGGGGGAGAAGGGAGGTAAAAGGCAACGCGTGTAAAATGTGACAGCACGTTATGCAAGTTAAATTATTTGAATAACGATAAAATGTGTTTGCCAGCTACCGAACCGTGCGCAAACTCTACAGAATCGTGGAAATGCCGCAAACATTTGCACACACGCCCATGCACCAAAGGGTAAGCACGTACGCACGCACACGCCTGTTGACGAGGGGACGCACACACGCACATGCACACACAAACACACACACACGCACCAATAACACACACACTCATACACACACACACAAACCACAACCATCCACCCACCCACATACATACACATCCATTCACCCATCTACACCCACACGCACTCACCCCCACCCCCTCCTCCGACACCCCCACCTCCCCCAGCATCTGAGCCCCCCCCCCCCTGGCCAAAGGCACCACAGGACGCCCACCACACCGGAAGGGCGAAGGGTGATCGTCCCGAGATCTGCTGCGGCCGCTGCACCTTACATACACACACGCGCGCGCGCACCTCACACCGAGATAACGCCCCCGATAAAATGATAGACAAGGGACGCCAATAAATGTGAAACACGGCTCATAAAACAATAAATGGAGCACGGCGATAAGGCAGAACCCCCCCATCCCCCCATCCCCCCCCCCTCCCGCCCCCCCCCCCCCGCCCCCCCCGCCCGCCCGCGCACAGGAACAGACCTGTCGCGCCGAAGTCTATCTGACATCATCGCGGGAGGATCTATCTAATTAACGCCCAATAAAACAAACAATTAGGAAAATAATGACCGAAGATACGTATCGCGTGAGGACAAGGCTGGGAGCGACGGAATCCCACCGCACGGGTACCGGCGGGGATGAGGGAGGTGTGATGTGCCGGGTGGGAAGGGGGGGGAGGGAGAAGGGAGAAGGGAGGGGGAGGGGGAGGGGGGAGAAGGGAAGGGGGAGAGGGAGAAGGGGAGAAGGGAGGGGGGAGGGGGAGGGGGAGAAGGGAGGAAGGAAGGGGGAGGGGGAGGGGGAGGGGGAGGGGGGAGGGGGGGAGGAAAAGAGGGAGGGAGAAGGGAAGGGGGAGAGGGAGGAAGAAGAAGGGAGGAAAAGTGGGAGGGAGAAGGGAAAGAGGGAGGGCGAGAGGAGGGGGAGGGAAGAAACAGGGCAAGGGGAGAAAGGGGGAGAGACGGGACAAGGGGAGAAAGGGAGGGGGAGAGGAGGGGAGAGGGAAAGAGG
>NC_091579.1:28575162-28587662 GCF_042767895.1 Penaeus vannamei
GCTATTGCACGGCGCATGCAACGACCGAGACACACCACAAAAAATATACCACCAACATGAAACTAAGATGCTAATCCATACAAAACAAAAATAAAAATAAAAAAGACCACCGAATAGAAATGAAATAAAAAAAAATGAGACACGCCATACCCCCCCCCCCCCACCAGCTATTAAAATCCAAAACCCACCATGTAACAGCAGCAGCAGCAGCAACAGCACTCAAGAGGGACCTCCGCTGATGCATGACGGCCATCACTGCACACTTAACATGTCGTCCACGTTAAAATCCACAATCACGACAGCCGGTGCGTGATGACGATACATTTGCATGCGGCGCTAAGTGTTGCGGCGAGGGAACATTCAGTCAAAATATTACAGGTAAACTCTCGCTCCCGGTCGGCATTCAGCGGCTCTGTGTGCCCGTCGGACGGCCCCCTCGGAAGCCGGCCAGTCGGCCCCGTCAGCGCTGTTCCCAGGCGACGCGCTTTTGAAATGAACGAACAGGGGGGGTGAGAGGGTGGGGGTAGGGGGAGGGAAGTCGAGTTGAGAGAGAGAGAGAGAGAGAGAGAGAGAGAGAGAGAGAGAGAGAGAGAGAGAGAGAGAGAGAGAGAGAGAGAGAGAGAGAGAGAGAGAGAGAATGAGAATGAGGAGACGACGTAGGGGGAGGCAAGAACATCAGACGGCCTCATCACATACTGTGGGAAACAAAACCGGCTGAAACCCGGACAGTGCTAATTTACCACTAGGTCTTCAGCCCTCGTCTTGTGCTCCCCGGCCCGCCCCTGCCGCCCCCCGCCCAGGCCTCTCCTATTCCCCCGTGTAGACAAGTGAAAACGGATTCTGTTTTCCAGACGCATCATCCCCGGGCGCTATCGCAGCAGCCCAGGATTGACGACACGGCCCGCCAGTCCTTGAAAGGAAACTCCGTTCGGCGCGCGGGAGTGGTGTGGTCTGCTACCTACTCTAAAAGCCTCCTATTCTTCTTCTCCAGCATAAGTATTCATTCATTCAACATGCAAGAAGAGGTACGCGCCACGGAGTCCTTTGATCAAAGGAACGTCACCGCAGCCGGGTTCGAACGCAAGACCGAGAATGCCAATATGCTCAATCCTGAATACAGATGATGATGTCTGAACTAGTTACTCAGGATCGCGGATGACACGTCTGGCGCTCCTTAAAGGGACAGGAATCGCCCGTCTGGGTTGCCGCGGATCGCGCAGGTCAAGGGGACGAGACTCGGCCGCAAGAAGAGCAATGTCATCCACACCCACGGCAGACAATCGCATCAGAGGAGCCATTGCCGACGACCCATCAGGTCACCCGAGGTCAGATCAGTCGGGCGCCCCTCGGCACTGCCATCCGCCCGCACGCCCCGATCCCACACGTCTATGGAAACGCCGAAGCCGTCATTGGGATTCCGCGAGGACCCCTAGGAACACCTCCGCGCATAAAACCGCAATCTGATCCCCATAAAGGTACGGGATCTAACGCAGAAAAAGAAGGAAAAGTCGCGCCCAACAGCACGTCTCCGCGCGACACTCGAAGGCCCAATAAACACATTAAAAGTTCCGCGATAACGCCTGGTAGGGCCGAGGCATCGTGTATAAACATTTAGAAACGTTTAAAAGCTTAAGTGAGCATATAAGACGGGCTGGAAACGACTACACACGGATCTGCCACAATCGCCGTCCAGTCGTGTCCTTTGTCCGCGCGACACTTGGTACCTGATAAGCTTTTGACAGTCAACAGGGCTGGTCCGCCAGGGAGCCCTTGGAGCTGGTGTCCGTTGCCAGCTCACCCCACGACCTACTCCTTATCTCACACAACACTTTATACTTTTATTTACATAAAGTTTAATGTTAATGTCTTGTGGGAAAATAAGCAGAGTATATTTCCGATTTTTTATTACTAAAAAGAGTCTTTTTTTTATTCCTTCTTTTTCAGCCCTCTATTCAGCCAGCCATCGCGAAGGGGATTTGGAGGCGATACCTGAGCCCCGCAATTCTCAAAGCGTTCTGGAAACCATTAACTGGCTTTTTTCATTCCGGGGCTCCCCGCTGAGACCCACCGACCCTACTTATCTGGCGGCCTTTAGAAATCCCGGGCCGCCCCGCCGACCCGCTCACAGCAACCATACACAAAAACCCAGGCCGGGGGACTTACACCACCGATATACACTACACGCACCACCAACACGGACGCCCTCCTCCTCCCGCCCGCTGCTCGCGAAGCTAAGCAACCATACATATAAAAATGCCTAACAAACTTCTCCCAGGGAGTTAATAAAACTCCAGCCGGAAAAAAAAATACGATGTTTAAGCCCTCAGAATGTTTATTTAATCAAACGAAAAACTTGAAACGCTGCCGGGATTAACTCTAGGGTGCGTTACGTCTTAAGTGTCTGTCTTACAAATCCTTCGCTCAAACTTTAAACTTACACTAAGAATAACAGCCACTTTGGCTTACCAGGGCGATGCTCTGCCTCCGAGGATCATCGCCCCGTGTGAGCCGCCGGTCCACGCACCGACGCCTGGACTCGGGGCTTCAGGGCTACATGCCGTATGCCCGATTCGAAGCACGAGAGCAGAGAGTAAATGCCCTGCTACTGCACCATTACTATCCAAGCCGCCCTACTACTGTACTATTACCATCCAAGCCGTATACCACGTACCAATAGTCTAAGTCAAAGTTTCAGACGTTTGGGAACACAAGTGAACATCCCAATGCTCACACAAACAGCCAAAAGAGCACACGCACGCACAAGCAGCCCCAGAGGAGCACAGCGACTCCCCCTCGACGTCCACAGCGCCCCGCACGCACTTCCGAGGGCCCGAGCAACGGCGGCAGATGGCTGGTGAAAATGCTACGAACGGTCAGGTTTTAATAAGGGCCCCGCTTTCCGTCGCTAAGTGTTGATACCTTACACCAGCGCGCCAGAGCCATCCCGGCCGCCACAACCACACATGCGCTAAACCACATTCGCCTCAACATTCCCCACAACACCACAGCTTTCCCTGTTTCCTCCAGAGGGTTGTCCGGCTTTGTCGTTTGGGAGTTTGTTTACGAAGAATATGGAGGTAGATCCATCTGCCACACCTTCGAGCACTTAATAAATAAACACATTCATAAGCTTATTTATATAAGCATCCATACGTATGTACATGCGCGTGAGCCATCATCATCATTATCATTTATTCATTACATTATATACTTAACTACTTATTATCATTTATGTACACAACCGCACGCACGCAAACACACATGAACATAAACACACACAGACACACACACATAACATATATACACACATACATATGAGGGAAGTCCCATGGCGATTACCATCACAGTTTTTGGTTACAAGGCTAATTGCAAAATATGGACACTGCATACATTAGCAATCATGTACTTCCGCCATCACCCCCCCTCCCCTTGTTCTCTCCTTCCCCCCGTCGTCATTTCCCTCCTACTCTCTCTCCTCTCCTCCTCCCTTCTCCTCCTCCTCAGCCCCGTCGTCATTTTTCTCATTTCTCTCTCCTCCTCCTTCGCCTCAGCCCCATCGTCATTTCCCTCTTCTCTCTCCTCTCCTCCCTTCTCCATCGTCCCAGCCCCGTCGTCATTTTCCTCCTACTCTCTCTCCTCTCCTCCTCCCTTCTCCTCCTTCTCAGCTCCTTCGTCTCAACCCCGTCGTCATTTCCCTCTTCTCTCTCCTCTCCTCTCTTCTCTTCTCCTCCTTCGTCTCAGCCCCGTCGTCATTTCCTTCCTCTCCTCCCTTCTCCTTCGTCTCAGCCCCGTCGTCATTTCCCTCCTACTCTCTCTCCTCTCCTCCCTTCTCAGCTCCTTCGCCTCAGCCCCGACCGTACCCCCCCTGCCCCTCCCCCCGAGGCTCAGCTGACACCCCCTTTCCCCTCCCTCCCCCCCCCCCCCCCCCGAGGCTCGGCTGACACCCCCCGCTGGGCTGAGGCCGTCCTATCGTAGCGGCCGACCAAACACAGATTGAGAACTCATGTAAGGCTTTGGTGTCTGTCTGGCGAGGCGGCTTAGCACTGTAAAATTTATCTTGACTGCACCAATATATATTTTTCTTAGCATAAGCACGCTCGGCATAGTCTCGTTCTCGCGTTTTTTTTCTCTCTTTCGCTCTCGGCTCTCTGTATCTTTTTCGTTTGTTTGATTATCTATCTATCTTTCTGCTTGTCCGCCCGTCTGTGTGTGTCTGTCTGTCTGCCTGTCTGTGTCTGTCTGTCTGTCTGTCTGTCTGTCTGCCTGTCTGTGTCTGTCTGTCTGTCTCTTCTACTTTTTACTGTCTGTCCACGTCTAGTTATTTGAAGAGACTGAAGGAATAAAAGAAGACACTAACAATCAGATATATACAGAACACATCACCCCCTAAGACCAGAAAGTAGACTTCCGTACACATACCTACACAGACACACAAACCCCAAACGCCTCATGCTGACTCCACTCAAAACTGCCACACAATAAAACCTTCCGCGCCGAATATAATTCAAATACGCGACAAAGCTGAGATTATTCCTCCCTTTATCACTTCCCATTTGCTTTCTTACACCATCCTCATCATGATCATCGCTTCCCTTGCCAGACACGAGGGAAACCAGAGGGACTAGGAAAGGGGAGAGGGAATAAAGAGAGAGAGAGAGAGAGAGAGAGAGAGAGAGAGAGAGAGAGAGAGAGAGAGAGAGAGAGAGAGAGAGAGAGAGAGAGAGAGAGAGAGAGAGAGAGAGAGAGAGAGAGAGAGAAAAGGAAAGGGAATAGGGAGACGGAATAAGGAGAGAGAAGAGGGAAAGGGGATAAGGAGACACAGGGGAGAGAAAATGGAGAGAAGAGGAGGGAATGGGGGACGGAAAAAAGGAAGAGAAAATGGAGGAGGTGGGTGATAAGAAGGGCTTATACATCCGGGCCAATTCACCTCGCAGAGTCCTTCTTGCCCTCCCATACAACTTCTGATAAAATCAAATTAGCTCAATTAACTTCTTCACTCTTTTATATAATAACAGCTGACATTCTTAATACAGAAACCTTGTCCGAGCGAACATTCAGCTCGACCCTGCCTTCTTCCCCTCCGCGCGTCAACATCAGGTGCCATTTGGGAGTGAGCCCCTCCGTGAACCTTCCTCAACAGCCATGAATTCTACCCTCATTTCCTCCTGCCTTTACTTGCAGCAATTCACCGCACCCGAGCACCCGCTTGATACACCGTTCCACCCATCAGGCCAGATCCTCGTAGCATCCATCATCGCGGAGGGTGATTGCCTGGTAAACCCTCCTTTTTTAAAACATTTTCTACGAATTTTAACCCTTTCCCCTCCCGACCTACCCCCTCCCTGTCGAGGATTTTTTTCGCCCTAAGAAGAAAAAAATCCTCCTTTCGAAGTGGCGTCCGACGCGATACGATGATAAGGTGGCCGTGGAACAGTGATGATGGCGGAAGCCTCGCGTCGAGGCCACCTAGCGGCGAGGGCGCTCAATCTCACAACGGCATTACCAGACACGACCCCCCTCCCCCCCCACGAGTCCCTGGCACTCCCAAGTCCGCCGGGGGGCCTTCGGGAAAGGTAAATGTAGCTGCGTCGCTCTGCCTCCCTTTTACATCCGCCTGGTGGGATGGATTACTGAATCGGGTTCTTCCTCGCCCTCCCGGCCCCATTACGCGCGCGAGGGGAAACGCTCCGAGGATTTCTATAAAGTCGTCGCTTCCCGAGTGCTGCCTCTTGCCCTGGCAGCTTGAGCTTCCTGCTCCCATACACCCCTAGGTCGACGGGCTGGCCAGATAACAGAGCTTCACCCCAGTCATTCCCTTCAACACTGGCCCAAAGTGTGACCAGAGAACCACGGTCGAAAAACCGCCAGCCATTCCGAACAGCTTTGAGGGAGAGCGACCCTCCTTCAAATCCTTAGACGCCGAGAAGCCAAGACAAAGACGAGCGCCATTACACTGCTCCTAAAGCCAAGTTTAAGACGCTGAATTAGGAGGAAGCAAATAAGCAGTAAAGCAAGTCGAGAGCCCCCGAGCCCCGAGTGGCAAGGGCGAGGGAGAGGCAGCAGACTAAGACGAGGAAGTCGGGGGGAAACGTCTGATGAGGCTGGACGGGGCGGATCTGCCAGGGGGATGTGGGATGAGCGTCAAGGCGTGACAGGGAGGCTGCGTGTACCTGGCATTATGAGCGGGATTACCACGGAGGTCAGGACGTGTCCCGACTGCCCTCGCACAGATGTGGCCCGCAGTGCCTCGGAGACAGCAGGAGTCGAGAGATGGGAGGAGGGGGCGCAGGCTTAGGGAGAGAAGGGGGGGGGGGGAGAAGCCGGAGGGAAGGTGGCCTGAATGGCAAGGGTAAGGGGAGGGGGGGGCGGAGGGGAAGAAGACCTGGTGGCCAAGTCACAGTCGTCTTCAAAAGACTGAGTGTGTTCAGAAACAGTGTACAATCCCGCCCCATTCATTCCCTGGCAGAGCATCAGTCGCTCATCACGTGCACTATCTGCTCGGACCAATTCGTCGAGTCACCCAGACCGTCTTTGTCTGGCGGCAGAGCGAGACCAGCGCGTCGTGCTCTCGAAGGTCCGAGCGAAGATGAACAGTTTCAATTTCAAAAAGTGAACAAAATCTTCATGTAAATAACTTCCCGTTAAGGCTTCCGCACGCCCTGAAGTCGATACCACAATGACGCCTGTTCATGCCAGCGAGCACACGTGAGAATTTGCATGCACAAACATGTACGAAAGCAACGAACGCGCCTCTAATCGCACGTATCCATCCCGGGAGACGTCGTAATCCAAACGCAAATAACAAAGCACACTCCCTATCGCCTGCATCCGTCCCGGGAGAGCCCCCAATCCGAGCTCGAAGGAGACACGACCTCACTGACGCGGAGGTCGTGCTCGGGCTCGTCCTGCTATCCACGACCCGTCACCGAAGTGCAGGAGACGCGACGGAGGAAAGGGGGGAGGGAAGAAAGGGGGAGAGAGAGCGCGCGCGCGAGGGGGAGACTGCCCCATAATTCAAGGGCCGGACGCATTCAAAACGCACTACTTTCGCCGCTTGATTATTCGTTATTTATACGTGCGAGGGTCTCTGCCAACCTCTCATTTATTGCCGTTTCGCCTTTCGCTTTTAAAAACCCGATTCTCCTCATGAATTATCCTCTCTCGCTCCTTATATTTTACTCATTCACATTCCCCCATTTGCCGCTGTTCAAACTCCAAACCTCCATCTGTGCGATTTATTTTTGTATCAAATTCTATGTAAATGGAATATTATCGCCGGCAAAAAAGGAGACAAATTGTTATTCAGACAGCTGGGACAATGACACACGAGGCCAATTCATTCTTGACAGAACATTAATTTGTGCCATCGAGGCCGAGCTTCGTGTCCTAGTCGAATCAATGGCGGATGTTAACACTCGGGGACACGCCGCGGCCGCGTCCTCCTTCGCCTCGCCGCTGTGTCCATCTCCTTGCAAAATTTATTGTCGTAAATCCAGCCTGGACTTCAGCGTATAATTTTCGCATTCCGACAATTATATACTGTCCGCAGCGCAGTTTCGGATCCTGAGCAGAGGAAACGCTCTTTTGAAGCACGGCGGCCGAACAATGCTTTGATCCTTCTGCGCAGCAAAGCGGCATGGGGGAACCTGGGAGACAGTGTGAGCACAGTTCATCAGCTGCCGTGAGGGCCAGGTAATCCACCAGATACCACACTGAGGCACACCTTGGTGGAGTGCCATAAATCTTGTGGCATCGTAACGCTCCGTGTGCCAACCCGAGCCCGGTGCCACACCCACGAGAGTCTCTGCCATCACACTGCGAGGCTGTTTCTTTTACAAGTGCGCATAAACCTGTGTGTCTGCACTCCTGTCATTAATCTTTTTATACACTCACTTCTAACAAAGAGCGAATTATACCAACACAAACTATACACACACCCATCAATGCGCCCTCAACCACTCACTCATATACCGGCATACACATACGGACGTATGCCGGGCAAACATAGATACACACATACACGCACGCACGTACACACACACACTCTCTCGCTCGCTCGCTCTCTCTCTCTCTCTCTCTCTCTCTCTCTCTCTCTCTCTCTCTCTCTCTCTCTCTCTCTCTCTCTCTCTCTCTCTCTCTCTCACACACACACACACACACACACACACACACACACACACACACACACACACACACACACACACACACACACACACACACACACACACACACAAAAGCACTTAAAATGACTCGGGTCCACCATTGCCGGATGTCGGCGAATGGCTTATCAATACTCCAACAAAAAGGGGATACGATTTTCGAGAAACCCCGCGTTCTCTCCTGAAAAGAAGAGGTTCCCTACACACCACCAGCCAAGTTGCTTCCGCCCCTCCCCCCCCCACCCCCCTCGTCAAATCCAACCACATGCACAAGCATAAAGCACAAAGCACTGTGCTCAGCCATCGCATCAGTCCCCCCCCACCCTTCCTCCCCTTCCCCTCCCCTTTACCCCCCCCCCAGCACTCTCGCACTTGCCTGGAAAACTCGCCATCAAGTCAGATCACGCGTCATCACACCTGCACGAGCTACGGCCAGATGCACAGACCGATGGCGGCAATTCTGGGCAACATCTGTCCCGCGGTGTAATGAGCCTAAGCCGGGCGCATTGAAAAAAAAAAGGAGAGAAAAAAAAATGCAACGTTACGGAGCCTCGTTTAGAGATAAAGAAAGCCCTCTTCTCTCTCTCACTCCTTTTCCACCTAGATCTCCCTTCCCTAAAAATTATTTTCTTCGTTATGTGGTACAGTAAAGACACTAGCGCTTCCACATCCCCCTCTCCCACTCCTTCTCCTTCTTCTCCCCCTCTCCCATCCCTCTCCTCCCCTACTACCCCTCCCTCTCCCACTCCCTCTCCTTCTCTCCCTTTCCCACTCCCTCTCCTCCTCCCTCCCTCTCCTTCTCTCCCTTCTCCCCCTCTCCCACTCCCTCTCCTTCTCTCCCTTTCCTCCTCCCTCCCTTTCTCTCTCCCTCTCCTCCTCCCCCCTTTCTCTCTCCCTCTCCTCCTATCCCCCTTTCTCTCTCTCTCTCCTCCTCCCCCCCTTTCTCCCTCTCCCCCTCCCTCTCCCCCTCCCACTCCCTCCCCCTCTCCCCCACCCCCACTCCCTCTCAGCCTAGCAAGACGCCGTCCGGAGGAGCCCGACCCGACGTAATAGCCCGGATAGCAACCGCGGCTAGTTTAATTCCGAAGATCACCCCCTAACCGGGCGATGAGATGACGTCACGGCGGCTGTGCTTGTGAAGGTGAGGCGAGTGTTCTCTTTGTTTGTTTATTCCCCTCCTCCTCTGCCCGTCGCGCCTCTTCGCCGGCAGGACGTCCGCTGCAATAGACGTCAACTTGTCAAGACACTCGCGTTTCCTCTCTCTCTCTCTCTCTCTCTCCTCTCTTTTTTTTCCTCTTCCTTCTTCTTTTTTTGTTGATTGGATGGACGTTTTCCATTCTGATCCTCGTGGCGTCTCCTCCTCATGATGATTGCATGCCTTCCATTATCACCTATTATTCATCGCCCGCCCGCTAGCCCGCCCGCCAACACCTGCGTCCCATTACGCCCATCGCCATCCTTCACGCCCTATCTGTATCAGCTCTCCATCTCGTAGTCTTTCCCACTCTCGCCCTCCCGCTCCACGCAACACCCCCACGCCCCCACAAGCCCCCACGCCCCCACGCCCGCCGTTATCACTGCCGGCCCCGCGCCCCTCCTGCCCTCCCCGCAGCCTCCTTCCCTAACGATCCTCAGCATCACGACTATCAGTATCAACACCGCAATCTCCACTCGGTGCCGGGAGGTGGTAGCCAGACACAGGGGACCAATAATTACAAGTGTCAGAGCTGGGCGTCACTTGTCACCGAGCACACGTCACGCTCACCATCACCTGCCGGCTCGCTCGCCCGACGAACGAACATACAAACGGTCCGCTTGCAACATACTGGGGACCTTTCATGTCGACGTAAAACAATTTAAAAAGGGGTCCGTTATGAACCCACTAAAACCACTTTAAAAACTCATCCCACCTGTCATACTCTACTTGAAAGGCGGCAGACATCGCCTCCCAATCATTTATTGACGAACACTAATGCCACACATACTCCCCATGTATATAAATTCACGTTAATTGCCAAATCCTTTATCAAAGATCTGTCTCGCCAAAACATTCCCGTCGCCCTCCCCTGCAGCCCCGCCTTGCATACCGACCGAGGCGCCCTTTGAGCGTGTCAAAACCTCCCCGCACCGGGTCTCCCTCCTTGCCATCGAGCGCAGGCCGGCCCGAGGGCGTGGGCACTCCGGCTCGGGCCCCGAGATTGGCAGGTGACGTGTTGACGTGAGATATGAGGGAAATCTGGCGGGTGACGGCTTCATCCGCGCCTCGTTCTGATCCCTCGCAGCGAGTGTGCCAGACAAGCGCCCCGCCCGATGCGCTCCGCGGACACAGAGCCTTCCGAAAGCCTCCTTGGCGGCTCAAGCATTCTTATCCGAGCGACGCCCTCAGGACACCCAAGCCATCGCGAGTCCCATGCACCCCTCAGGCGTAAACAGACCGACTTCCCACACCCGACGCCCCCCGCCGCCCCCGCCGCGATTAAAGAGACCGAAAACAGGAGGCATCTTATTCCCACCCGTTACAAATGGCGAGACGCGAGGAGATGGAGTGCAGACAAGCTCGGAATGCTTGGCAGCCACTGTACTATCAGAGAGGTGGCGGGGATAGCGCGCATCATGGCCCCGGTTATTAGACGCGGAGCATACACAGTCGTCACGATAAGCTCTCGTGTTTGTCTTATAGTAGCTGCAGCCACGTAATTCTGAGTGACGTTTACGACGTATTATGACCCCATCACTGAACGGCGTGCAGGTGAGACCCGCAGATACACCGGTACTCAATCTCACCTGTCACGGAAACCCTAGCGCTCATAGCACCGTGAGGCCCACATTCTCTCTCTCTCTCTCTCTCTCTCTCTCTCTCTCTCTATCTCTCTCTCTCTCTCTCTATCTCTCTCTCTCCATTCTTTCCACTTCGCCTTTCCTTCTACGTCTTCCGTGCTCCCTTTACCCTTCTTCTTCTCCTCTCTCTCTACCTCTTCTTCTTCCTTTTCTCTACCCATTCCTCTTCCCATCTCCCTCTCCTAGTCTCCATGTGTGTGTGAGTGTGAGTGTGAGTGTGAGTGTGAGTGTGAGTGTGAGTGTGAGTGTGAGTGTGAGTGTGAGTGTGTGTGTGTGTGTGTGTGTGTGTGTGTGTGTATGTGTATGTGTGATTGTGTGTGTGTGTGTGTGTGTGTGTGTGTGTGTGTGTGTGTGTGTGTGTGTGTGTGTGTGTGTGTGTGTGTGTGCGTGTGTGTGCGTGTGTGTGCGTGTGTGTGTGTGCGTGTGTGTGTGTTCGCGCGCGCGTGTGTGCTTGCATGCGCGCGCGTGTGTGTGTGTGTTACAGGCAGATAGAAAGATAGTGACAGACCCACACACACACGGAGGCGACTCCTACGACAGCCCCGGAGGTACACCTGGGCCATTGATCAGTGTCCGAGATGATCAGGTGTACAGGGCCGGCGCTGCCAGCAACACGGGGTCTGGCAGCTTGATATACACTCAACAAAATTAGACACAACACTATCGCGCTCGCAGCCCTCGCCTTGTTTCTTAATCGCGTCGTTCCTCCAAAATCGAATGATAAAAGACTGGTATTCGCCGACTCAAAAAAAAAAAAGAACCCCAACTCTTCCCGTAAATCGCCGGGGGAAAACGCGCCTAATACCCGGGTGATATAGAGACCAATATACCTCGGGCATAAAGTTGGAGTTAGCTCGTTATTATTAAACAGACGAGGAGACCGGCGAACACCTGTGCCGCCACATGCATCACGCACCCCGCGCCGCTTAGCGTTTCCATTTCACCTGCTCGTGGTAAGGACGCCCACACTCCCCTCTCCTCCTCCTCCTCCTCCTCCTCCTCCTCGACGTGGGCGTGCGTGCGGCGGGCGCGACAGCAGATTACGACCTGATAAGATATTCAAATATTCCCGCTCCAAATGGCCGGACAATCAATTAATAGCCGGTACGACCAAAACTTGAACCTCCTCCTCCTGAACAGATTAAAAACCGCCGGGAGAAGAAGGTCGAGCGCGGCGGAAAAATGTAATCACCTTTGGCTGGTAATGGCCCGGTAATAAATCAGATAATGAGTTCGTTCTATGCAAGGAAACGCCTAGAACCACGCGCGCAATCGGCGGCCACCGGGACCACCCCGCATTCCCGGACGGGGTCACACGCGCGCTCGCCAAACCATTAGTAAAAACGCCGTAATATAAATTCATTTTGGGACGCGTCCTCGACTTCAAAAGAGTTTAACGAGGTACTCATCTATTTCTCAAAAGACATTAACATCACCTGGACACCCAGATTAAGGGGAGATCTCGACCGAGGGGAGGCGTCTCTCGCAGCTCTCTCTCGCCCT
>NC_091579.1:28592662-28597662 GCF_042767895.1 Penaeus vannamei
CCCTCCCCTCCCCTCCCTCCCTCCCTCCACTTCCCCTTTCCCGCTCCTTCCCTTCTCTCGCTGATGGTATCCTGATGTGGCACAGGTTACGTCGCGGGGAATGTTTGCGAGGGCTTCGAGGATCTCCTTGCCTTTCCCGTCCCCGTGGCACGAACGGCGCCAACTACGGAGACAACCCGAGAATGAGAGAGAGAGAGAGAGAGAGAGAGAGAGAGAGAGAGAGAGAGAGAGAGAGAGAGAGAGAGAGAGAGAGAGAGAGAGAGAGAGAGAGAGAGAGAGAGAGAGAGAGAGAGAGAGAGAGGGAGAGAGAGAGAGAGAGAGAGAGAGAGAGAGAGAGAGAGAGAGAGAGAGAGAGAGGGAGAGGGAGAGGGAGAGGGAGAGGGAGAGGGAGAGAGAGAAAGGGAGAGAGGGAGGGAAGGAGGGAAGGAGGGAGAGGGAGAGAGGGAGGGAGAGAGGGAGGGAGGGAGAGAGGGAGAGAGGGAGAGAGGGAGAGAGGGAGAGAGACAAAGGGCCCTGTCTCCAGAATCTGTTTTTCCGACCAACCTCCCTTGATCGGCGGGGCATTACGGGCCATAACAGCGCCCGCCCGATGCCCATCACTTGGCAATTACAACCCGGCGGCGCCCCCAGGTGACGGCATCGGGCGGGCCAGGTGCAGGCGCCGGACGGAAGCGCAGGGGGCCGTAGGACTATATATGGCTGATATAAAGCGGCGCTCCGGCGATCGGCCCGCGTTACTTTTGGATGCTGCGTCAACCTGGGTGGTTTATGGTGTTCTCTCCTTCATTTTTCTCGCGCTTTTTACCCCAGGGGGACGGGGAGGGGGGGAGGGGGAGATGCCCTGGCCTCCGCCTCGGCCCGAGTGGGATTTTCTCCTCCCGCCGAAGACTCATTACCATTAAAATGGCCGTGTAGCGTCTGCCTGGGTCCCGCACATTTTTCACGGCGAGCGATCCCTGGCAGCGGGGCCGGGGCGGCGGCGCGCCCTTGGGGAACGTCAACGGAGTGCGCCGCCGCTTCCAGGTCAGGATATGACACCCAGAAAGGATTAGAAAATATTCGGAATCAATTTGAGTAAAAGCTCCCCCCACATATCACGGCGGCCGAACGTGATCGTATCTCACCGAGGGCAATTTGCATATCATCCTGGCTGACTTTACACCCGGCATAAATACCAGCCGGCATCATGACAAGAAAATGTTGTAAAATAAAACCTTTAACGCTCACAATCTTGGCGAGGGAACGTTCGTTTAAAAATATCCCATCCTACAGTCGTTCCGAGGGGGCAGGCCGGCCGCATCCCACCCCCCGCGACAAAGCCTATTACGAGCCTCACCGCGCCCTGCCAAAAAGCTCATTTTCCCCCACGCGGGCGCCGCGGCATCCGACCCGCCGTGGCTGGGGTGCGGGCAGGCATGTATTTGATCCACGGAGAGCATTGGGGAAGGCACAAATAAACACCCACAACTGAGCAACCTAATATTTACAGGCCTTCACCTCAGGCTGTAAGGGAAGGTAAGGTGGACCCCCAGGAGTACCTTGGCGAGGGTAGCAACAGCCGGCCACTCGGGCCCTTTCACCCCCATACACGCGGCCTCGCCACGCCCGCTGCCCGCCTGCGACACACGCCCGCGCGACGCCCGCTTTCGGCCGCGCGACGGAGGGTCTGAGGCGGGAGTCGAGGAGCGTCGCTGTCACCATGGTCAGTCACCGCCGGGAATAATGCGGTCGATTAAGTCGCCCTTTGCGAATACTACAACTAATATCCAGAACAAAATTTGCAAATTAGTGTGAAGCCAACACACGGCCCGCCAATTCAGAGAATCCCATCTAAACATCGGCGAGTCTCGGCCACAGCAACGGAGAACATACTAAATAAGACCGGCTAATTAAACAAATAAACCCCTCAAAGCAAACCAAAGACAGGAAGTGATCTACGCACAGACACACAACCCATCCTTTCACAAATACCTTAAATATCACCAACATTTCTTTTTTCCCTACCAGCATTCCCGGTAGCAGTCCTCTCAACAACAACAAATAAACAAATAAACAAAATGCGTCCATTACAAAAGTAAGTTATCAATCCTCGGTTAAAGCTCTCCGTCGCGCATCCCCATCCATCACTCCCCCTAAATCTGTCGAAATAATAAGTGACGTCCATAGCAGAAAATAACAGACATTATCCATTATTTACGACCGTATTTACAACTGACACATTAGATCTGTTCCATGCAAATCATCACTAGACCCAGTCCGGTGCCATTACTCAATCACGTGGCCCTGCATTTCTGCGTTATTGCAACATCATCATTCCGCGAGATGGCGCCCCTATTAGCCCAGACATTTACTAGGAATATATTCGTCAGCTTCTAAGTGTTTCCGGCACTCGCTGGTACCCGATCGCCCTTATCAGTACATCCATACACCTACGAGAGGATTTACGATGTCGTTCTCATCTTCATATCTGCTGCGTCCTATCTTGTGCTTCCTCTTCGTCCCCTTTTCCTCCTTCTCTTCTCTTCTCTTCTCTCTCGCTCGCTCTCTCTCTCTCTCTCTCTCTCTCTCTCTCTCTCTCTCTCTCTCTCTCTCTCTCTCTCTCTCTCTCTCTCTCTCTCTCTCTCTCTCTCTCTCGCTCTCTTTCTCGCTCTCGCTCTCGCTCTCGCTCTCGCTCTCGCTCTCGCTCTCGCTCTCGCTCTCGCTCTCTCTCGCTCTCTCTCGCTCTCTCTCGCTCTCTCTCGCTCTCTCTCTCGCTCTCTCTCTCGCTCTCTCTCTCGCTCTCTCTCGCTCTCTCGCTCTCTCGCCCTTCCTTCCTTCCACCTTTCTTCTCGCCCTTTCTTCCTTCCTTCCTTCCACCTTTCTTCTCTCCCTTTCTTCCTTCCTTCCACCTTTCTTCTCTCCCTTTCTTCCTTCCTTCCACCTTTCTTCTCTCCCTTTCTTCCTTCCTTCCACCTTTCTTCTCTCCCTTCCTTCCACCTTTCTTCTCTCCCTTCCTCCCTTCCCTCTGCCGTTACCCTCCCTCCCTCCCATAACCCATTCCCCTCCCTCCCTCCCATAACCCATTACCCTCTCTCTCTTCCTCTCATAACCCATTATCCTCCCTTCCCTCTATCCATAACCCATTCCCCTCCCTCCCTCCCCCTCCTCACCTTCATTATCCTCCCTTCCCTCTACCCATAACCCATTACCCTCCCTCCCCCTCCCTTCCCTCCACCATCCACCCATAACCCATTACCCTCCCTCCCTTTCCTCTACCCATAACCCATTACCTTCCCTCCCTCCCATAACCCATTACCCTCCCTCCCCCCTCCCTCCCTTCCCTCCATCATCCCCCCATACCCCATTACCCTCCCTCCCCCTCCCTTCCCTCCACCATCCCCATAACCCATTACCCTCCCTCCCTCCCTCCCTCCTCCCTCCCTCCCTCCTCCCCTCTTCCCTCCTCCTCCCTCTCATAGCACTCCCCTCGTAGCGCCATCCCCCCAAATGGCAGCGACAAAGCCCAAAAGAAACATGCGTTCTGTTATCTTTCCGGAGCTCGCGCCCAACCCGCCCATTCTCGCCAGCCGTTCAGAATTCCTCGGCCATTTCTCTCTTTCCTCCCCAAGATGAAAACAGACCTGGCAGGCTTTGGGGGGTGGGGGGGGGAGAAGGGAAGGGGAAGGGGGAGGGTAGGGGGGAAGGAAGGGAAGGGAGGGAAAAGGGGAAGGAAGGGGAAGGGGAGGGGTAGGGGAAGGAAAGGGGAAGGGGAAGGGGAAGGGGAAGGGATGGGAGGAGAGGGAAAGAAAAGGGTGTAGGTAAATGGAAGGGAAAAGGGATAGGAATGGGAGATAAAGGGGGAAGGGAAATGTAAGAGAAGAGGAAGGAAAGGGGCGTGGGAAAGGAGGGGTAGCGAAGATAGGGTGTAAGCAGTAGAACGGGAGGGGACAGAGAGGACAGGACAGGAGAGGAGAGAAGAAGAGAAGAGCGAAAAGACAAGAGAATGAAAAGAGAGGAAGAGAGAGAGAGAGAGAGAGAAGGGGAGGGTCACCCAGAAACTTTCCCACTGGATAAGGGCCCACTGGGGGGGGGGGGGGGGAGGATATCTCAATGGGATTCCTGAGTCACCAACAACTCTGCCTAGCAAAAGACTCCAACACACCCATCACACACGCGGCCGACTGCAATAATACGAGTCCTATGGTTCCCCGAAGCTTACTCAAACAGCCCTGATATTCGATCAGCTGTTTACCCACTGTCAAGGCTGTATAACCCTTAATACTGTCTTGGGGGTAATCATGATTGTCAACAAGACGACCCCAAGCTTCCGGCACTCTAGTGTGGCATCAGCTGGCACCCATATTCTGAAACTGGCAGCGACAAATGCAGACATTACTTACAATGTTACTCCGTGTCTATCTCCACGCCACGTACCTGCGGGAAAAGGAAATTGAAAATTAATACTGAACGTTCATAGCTGTTCAAGGATAGGTGCTGGACATCACTAATTATCAAAATACCAAGTTATCAAAATAACGTCATATTTGTTGATAGAACATTTTTGAAACTGTGGAAACCGACAGGATGAAGGTAAAAGGGAACAGGGCAAAAAGAGAGAGAAGGAGGGAGAGAGGAGCAGGGGGAAGAGGAGGAGGAGCATGGGGAAGAGGAGGAGGAGCAAAGGGAAGAAGAGGAGGAGGAGCAAGGGGATGAAGAGGAGCAGGGGGCCGGAAGGAGAAGAAGGAGGAGGTGGTGCTGGAGGAGGAGGAGGAGGAACACACACACACACACACACACACACACACACACACACACACACACACACACACACACACACACAGAACACACACACTCAGAGAGAGAGAGAGAGAGAGAGAGAGAGAGAGAGAGAGAGAGAGAGAGAGCGAGAGAGAGAGAGAGAGAGAGAGAGAGGGAGAGAGAGAGAGAGAGAGAGAGAGAGAGAGAGAGAGAGAGACAAAGAGAAAGAGAGAGAGAGAGACAGAGAGAGAGAGAGAGAGAGA
>NC_091579.1:28607662-28610162 GCF_042767895.1 Penaeus vannamei
ACATGCCAAGTGCCACATCCCTCCCTCTTCACGTCATGATACCACATGATCCATGACAGAAATTCCTGTTAACGTCGGCCGCTGAGAGGTGTGATAACACACGACCCCGACCTCCACGGGCGACACTTGGCCGCCTCGCCGCTGACACGCCGGTGTGCGCGGGGACGATGATCTCTCGCGCCGCCCGTCCGACGCGGCCAGAAGGGACAGGGAAACGGGGACTTCCAGCTAATTTCCATCATATCAGATTCCGGACTTCTTTAAGTTGAGAGTTTATTCATGAGCGGCTCGGTGGCGGCCTTGACCAGACAGCTGCGGTAAGGCTCAGGTGGCCTCCGCTCCCCTCCCCCCTCACTGTTTTGACCAGCGACTGTCAGGGAGGTGTCAGCCGGCCGTCAGCGGTTCATTGTTCTTGTTCCAAGTGCCGCTGTCAGTCGTTGTAGCCAACAGCCCTTCAGAGCGTGATGGTCTCGTCGGGGCCGAGGGTGATGAGCGCGAGAGGCCGGCTCCTTCAGCGGGGCGGATGAAGCCCGCACTTGAGACCGAGCCTTAACCACCCTTTCACAACAGACTTACAAGCACATACAAGTACCTCGCACGCCCTCCAGCTAATGCATACACGCCCTCGAGATCGTGTCTTAAACGCCCTTAAGAACACGCCATAAATTCCACCCTGAGCGTGCCCTCCACGGCCCTAAAACATCCTCGGGCCCTCCCTGGATCCTGCCCCACAGCCGCTCCCGTTGCCCGGTAAAGTGCGAAGGCGGAGACGCAGCCACATAAACACAATTAGGGAATGCAAGCACACACTTAACATGTCGCCCCCTCCTGCTTTGAACACAAACCCATTAAGTATCTCTTAAAGCCCGTCCATAACCCACTCCAACTCTGACTCGTCCATTCATAAACCAGTTGTAAACATCATGTTTATTTATCCTCCTCTCTGAAGTAGATACCACCGGCCGTCTCAGTGCTTGCTACCGGCACGATCCTCCAGCTACACCTGCTCTGATGCGTCTTTTAATGTTCGCATTCGCATCGACGCACTCGCTCTCGCCGCAGTCGATACCCCCCTGTCTTCTCACCCTTTCTCCCTGTCTTCTCACCCTTTCTCCTACTCCTGCAGTACACGTCACCCTTGCTGCTTCAGTAAACACACTCAAATTGGCTGCATCAGCATCCATCTTCACTCTCCCTTATTTTCTTGGAAAGTAAACTTGTTGCGTGCTTCTTCAAAACGCACAAAAGTGTCTCCTCACAATGGCAACACCAACAGTCAACACACAAAAATAAATAAGTAAACAAAACCGTGAATAAAGCAACGATAAGCCTATCCTTTCAGACGCGGACTTTGCGTGGATCAAAACCCACCGTCGCAAAACTGCACCAAGCATCAGATTACAGTATCAGGACTTACTCTCCGCAACAGATCTCCGAGTATACATTCCCTCGCGATGCCTATCCTTAAAAACAAAAGACAAAAAAAAAAAAAAAAAAAAAAATCACTAACACAACCTCGGCCACAAAATGCCTCGCTCCCTCACAACACACACACGCCCTGAATCGCATCCTTCACAACCCATTCTGAGAATCTGCCCCCGAACACAACACCCTTTGAATCTACTCTTTCTGAATGCGGCCTCACACTTTTCGCCCTTATCTCGTGTTAAACTCTGTTCTCTCGCAGCCCATCCTAAGAATATGCTCTGCAACAACACACGCTCAGCAAACGCCCCTCTCCTCCTCTCCCCTCCCCTCCCCCTCCCCTCCTCTCGTCTCTCCTTCCCTCCTCTTGTCTCTGCTCACCTCTCCCTTCATCTCTCCCTCTCCTCCCCTCTCCCTTCCTCTCTCCTCTTCTACCCTCTCCTCTACTCTCCTCTCCCCTCATCTTGTCTCTCCTCCCCTCCTCTCCCTCCCCTCGTCTTGTCTCTCCTCCTCTCCCCTCTCCTCTCCTCCTCTTCACTCTCCTCTCCCCTCCCTTCGTCTCGTCTCTCCTCCCCTCCTCTCCATTCCTCTCCCATCTTCTACCCTCTCCCTTCCTCTCTCCTCCTCTCTCCCTCCCTCCCCACCTCTCCTCCTCTCCCCCTCCTCTCCCCCTCCCCTCCCCTCCCCCTCTCCTCCTCTCTCCCTCCCCTCCCCGAACAAACTCATCTTATCACACCATAAATTCTAATCAGAATCTTTTAAAACGTCGATTGTTTAAATAGCCGAATACAAATAAACAGCGCTGGGATGACATGCCAAATAACTTTATCACGATGCAATTCTTCTCGTTTGCCATTTTTGCTTGCATCTAGGAATGATATATTAGTTTACTCGCTTCTAAGTTGAGTAAACACCAATTAGGTATCTGAGCCTGCGAACCACTCACCCTCTATCTCTCTCTCTCTCTTTATTCCTCTCTCTCTCTCTCTCTCTCTATTCCTCTCTCTCTCTGTCCCTCTCTCGCTCTCTCTCTCTCTCTCTCTCTCTCTCTCTCTCTCTCTCTCTCTCTCTCTCT
>NC_091579.1:28617662-28635162 GCF_042767895.1 Penaeus vannamei
CTACTTCCTGCACCCATGAACGGCCGCTTGTGACGTCACGCGAAACGCAATCGCCACAAAGCGCGAGGGAGAAACCGCCGCGAGAGCTAACAAGAGGAGAGCCAACCAGCGCCTCTCGGTGCATGTGAATGACGAAAGGCGCGACGTGTGATCAGGCAGGTCAGCGGGGCATGGCTGCTGGAGGCACGCCCGCCCGCTCAACAGCCTCCCCCACCCGTCCGGCCGCCCGGAGGATGTCGTTCAATTCCAACATGCAACTGACAGGAAGACCAGATAATGTGAAAGGCTCCGGAGATCGCTCCAGTTGGAACATAAGAAGATACATACACAGTAAGGCGCGGCAAAGACCTGATGTTCAATTTGCTGCGTGTTATCGTTGCATTAACATTAATCCGCGCAACAGAGAGGTTCCTATACAGCGTGAGAAGCACATGCATAGGGCGGGCGGGATGGCGGGATGGAGATGGGAAGAGAGAAGGAAGGAGAAAAAGAAAGGAGGAAAAGAGAAAAAAGAGGGGAGAAGGAAGGGGGACACGAGAAGGGGAGGGAAGGAGACAGTTTAATAAGGACAGCGTGACAGGGAGGAAGGGAGAAAGAAGGGATGGGGGCGAGGATAGAGGGAGGGGGAAAAGGAGGGAGAAGGAGAGAGGAAATAGGGGTGGGATAAAAATTGGGGTAGAGGAGTGAAGGGAGAAAGGGAAATAGGGATATGAGAGAGAGAAAGGGAGGGGAGAGAGAGAGAGAGAGAGAGAGAGAGAGAGAGAGAGAGAGAGAGAGAGAGAGAGAGAGAGAGAGAGAGAGAGAGAGAGAGAGAGAGAGAGAGAGAGAGAGAGAGAGAGTGAGAGAGAGAGAGAGAGAGAGAGAGAGAGCGAGAGAGAATAAAGAGATAGAGAGCGAGAGAGAGAACAAGAGAGAGAGCGAGAGAGAGAGCGAGAGAGAGAGAAAGAGAGCGAGAGAGAGAGCAAGAGAGAGAGCGAGAGAGAGAGCGAGAGAGAGAGCGAGAGAGAGAGCGCGAGAGAGAGAGAGCGAGAGAGAGAGAGCGAGAGAGAGAGAGCGAGAGAGAGAGGGAGAGAAAGCGAGCGAGAGCGAGAGAGAGAGAGAGAGAGAGAGAGAGAGAGAGAGAGAGAGACGGAGAGGGGGGATGGATTGGGGGTGAGAGAGGAAACTCTACATAATTCACGTCTTTCGCCATCAAGTTTGTGGAGTATTTTAGTGAGTTATTGGTAGCGTGAGTGGCACGAGGACGGCCGGCGTGACGACCACTGACAATGGTCTTTAACTGGCTTGATCAACCCGACGACACGAACTTACCATGGCGTCACTCCCACCCCGGCCCTGGCTGCCTCCCTCCCTGCCTCCCTCCCTCCTTCCTCTGTCCTCCTCCCTCGCTCTTCTAGCCTCCATCCCCATCCAACTATCCTCCCTCTTCCATTATTTCCACGCTTACACGGCCGACCTCTGACCTAACCGTTGTTCTCGTCCCCTTTTCCAGCCTGGACCCTCTTCGCGACCCTACAACACGCGTTTCAGAAGGTCCGCGTGGTGTCAGAGTTCGATGCGACGATCAAACAAATCCCTTAACGCCGCGCTTGGCGTTTTTATTACCTGAGCTCTCGAAGGGATCATAATCACACTACATAAAAGAGCTGTGTAAAACGTCTCGCATCCCCGATCCTGTGCATTAGACCTTGCTGTGGCGCTGCGGCTGACCGGGACGGACGTGCCCACAGCGCCCCGTCCTGGCGCGTAACGTGTCTAAGTTCCCCAAGCAGGTGGTCCCGGGAGGCACAAAATGTTTTAGCGGGCGAAGAGACACGTCCCGAGACGCCAGCTCCCCCTGTCACATCACTCGTCCGCGACTAAACAAACGAGACAGCAGCAGTGGCTGTCAAGATAGCTGGGTGACATGACAGCCCGTGCAGAGCCGAGGTGCCACCAGCCACAATGACGTGACAAGTGCCGTGACAGAGTAAGTGCCATAACTGGGTCCCGGGCACGCTCATGATGTCATCACCTGCAGCCTGCTCCCCTCGCACCACCAGCCTACCCTCACCGCCCTCATTCGCACGCCACGCCCCCTCCACCACCTCCCTCCCTTCCATCCTGAAGCCACGACCTCACTGCTGCCACCATCCGCCCATCCTCAAACAACAGCCCTGCCTGTCGACGCCGCCCTCCCCCTGACAGCACCGACTATCCTCCTCGCGTGCTGACGCCGCCGTCCCTCTTGCCCTACCATCTCTTACTGACACCGTTGCCGTGGCTATCCACTCGACCCACACCCTACAATGACAATCATTCTGACAACGCGACCTCTCCCGCCGTCCTCTCCCTGACATGACAGTCGTTATGATCACTCTCACTTGCTCAGCCATCATGCACATTCCCCGGACCACTCAGGCTCTGTCAGCGTCGCCTCACACGCTTTTACCGTGCTGGTAATTTTTCCTCCGGGAGGGGGCGGCGCTCACGACAGTTGTGATGTTCTACAGACGGGATCAAGCCGACACGACTGCCACAGCAACCGCCGAGTGTATCATCTTCATGCGTTAACTTGAAACAGGTCGCGGGCCGTCGGGGTGACGCGGAAGGGAGCCCGACGTGGGAGCGGGGAGGCGACGCGGGCGGAGGAGAGGGCCACGGCGGGCGGAGGAGAGGGCCACGGCGGGCGGAGGAGAGGGCCATGCTCATCGAGCCAGGTAGCGTGGGACCCTCCGCGACCCGGCCAGGCGAGTGCAAGACGCCACAACATGCTGATAACAGTCTCGGTCCCGCAGCCTTGTCAACGACGCGTCAGGCGGCGTGAGGGCCGCCAAGCCCTGCCAAGCTTCGCTTTGCTCGTTTTCGCGTGCCCAGTGCCACGTCGGGCCGGAGCATGGGGGGGAGGGGGGGGCTGGAGCTAAGAGAGACACGGAGGCGGTTGGGAGAAGGAAGGGCGCAGGGGAAAGCTATCAGCTGTAAGAAGCAGCAGCGTCATCAGCGCTGGCATCAGCAACCCATCTCCAGCTCATTACCGAGTGACACTTACTACAAACTACTATTTAGAAGAGAGATAATGATCCTTCTGGAAGCTGAGTTACCGCCGCTCGTAACCGTGAGCAAGAACAAAGGTTGATGCGGGTTTAGCCGACTCGAGATAATCATGAAATTGCGGAGCGTTTTGCAGTATCACGCTTAGCATCTCCGGCTGGAAGCGAGTACACCGGGATGGAGCGCAGCGCCATGTTGTCTCAACGAGCTCACAACACCCTAGAACACGGCGGGATCACACGAGGCTACACAAATATCCCACAACGAACGACCTCTTAATTAACTCTGCCACCAACTCAGCCACATGCGAGGGCCCATAACCCCCGAACGATCATGTTTACGCGCGCTGTAAGGGACTCGGCGCTACCCTCCCGACCCCGCCGCCTCCCACGCGTCCGCCCACTCGCCTTGGACCAACGGACACAGGGAGACACCGTGAGGAGTCTTTTCTGACTGTGAGCCTACCATTCCCGGCGTTCTGTCTCTCTCCTTTTATCCTTCCTTGCACTGTTCACTCTTCGCGGTCTTCCTTCTGCCCCTGCCATCCCCCTGCCGATGCCCAGGCGACGTCCTCCACCAGCGCTACCCCGGCATCTGTCACGTGATCCTCCACTGCCACCTGCTAATCAAGTCGCTTCCACCACATGGACCTCAATCAAAACATCCACAGCGCTGCCACCCAATCGAAAAAAAAATCTATGCTATTCTCAGTTTACATTCAACCCTTCCATTCGTGAATCATTCGGAGGTTGAGGTCAGTGTCTAAACCTTTGCTACATTCCAAATGTAAACAAAAAACAAAGCCAAACAAAACGAAAAAGACACACAGTTCCCCTGCCGCATATAAACAACCCCAAAGCTATCTCATCCCTGGAACCATAAAACTCCGCGTTCCCTATTACACAACCTGAAACTCATCCCAACGGCATAACCATCACACGTCTACTATCAATTAAAGGCCATAACCCTTAGCATTGTCTTCCTGCGTACCAACAAGCCCTCTCACACCCTGCAACATCCTTTCTCGATGCATAAATTCAACGAACACGCTCCACTCAGCACGGCCATCAAGTCAGGCTCTTTCACAATCAACCTTCGTGGAAGAGGAATCGGACTCCCCTCCCCTCACGACCTCTGGCTCCCTCCCCCTTTTCCTCCTTTCCCCCGCTCTTCCTTCCCCTCCCTCCCTCCCTCCATCCCATTCTCCCTCTCAATATCCCTTTTCCTCCATCCCTCCCTCCCTCTCTCACATTCTTCCTCTCAATACCCCTTTTCCTCCTTCCCTCCCTTCCCCTTTTTTTCTCTATCCCTCCCTCTCACACCCTATTTCTCCCTTACCCCTTCTCCCTCCCTCCTCCCCCCCCCCTTTTTCTCCCTTCCCCCTTCTTCTCTCTCCCTCCCTCCCCCTTTCTTCCTCTCCTCCCTAAGAGCCACATCCTCATAGAACATCAAACTATTGGCCTTCAGTTCCCCGACGACCTGCCATTATCCGCCGGGTTCCTCACTGCAATTATGAAATATATCCTTCTCTAGGGGAAGGAAAGAACAACCCATGGCAATTAACTACAACCCTAGATTACGAAAAAAAAAGAAAAAAAGAAAAGAAAAGGAAGTCAAAAACACGAAGAAGCAAGAGCAGAGCCCCCAGACAGGGTTGGGATAAGCGTCGGCCGGCTCTGCACCCCCATGTCCCCGCACACATTTCACCCCATATAAGCGCGACGGGACCCAATCTGGCCTTCACACGGTCGGCCCCGAAGTCTTCCGGCCTCACTTCCTCCGTCGGCGCCTCTCGCTGCAACGGATCCCCTCGCGTGCTTGGTCGGTCAACAGTCACTGAGCCCGACACGGCTTTCATCGCCACAAACCTCTCGTCACTGTCATTAGCCGCAGCCTATGTAAGCCATCCCCCGGCCTCCCCCTCCCCTCCTGCCGCCCAGCATCCGCTTCTTCCTTCTCCTCCTCCTCCTCCCCTGTCTCCTGTACTCACAACACCCATATGCCTGTCTATGCCTTCCCCCTCCCCTCTCACACGCCGAGCCGCCCCCTGCGCCCTCCCTGCCTCCTCCCAACCGACCCTCTCCCCTCCTCCTCCCCTCCCCACCCTCCCACCACGTCCCTCCCTCCTCCCTCCTTTTCTCCCAGCCTTCCTCTCTTTCGCTCCGTCTCTCCTTGGTTTATCACTGGACTTTCTGCGCCTCCCTCGCGGACTTCTAGAACCGGCGATGTTCCCGGCCTCGTTCCAGGCGGCCATCTGGATGAGGCTAAAAACTTAAAAAGAAAAACTTGGGTAACACTTGGAAGTTAAAGCTTTGTTAGAGGAGGTCCGAGTTGGTCCCGAGGCGAGGTGGGTAAGAGGAACAAGGCAATAAGTACAGAGCACAGCGGGGTGCCCACCTCCCTGCCCCCCCACCATGCCCGCCGCGCAACTCCACGTTGACTTCACCCACTTGTGAGCTTCATTTAAGTTTAACGTTAATCCTGGATGCACCTCCGGACCTCACCACCACGTGCAGAGCCCCGCCTCCGAGCAGCGGGTGCATGACACAGGCCGAACGCCCTCGCGTACACCCAGCGCCCGAGAGCGTGGAAAAAGCGTAATTAAAAACGTTGTAGGTAACGTCAACTAGGTCGTCAGCCATACCCTCTCTGGGACGGATCTCTGCGCGACAGTATCCGATCCCTACCCGCAGCTCCTGGGAACACCCGTTAAATAACCACACAACATTACAAGGCCCAGCACCTCCACGTACACGACGCGTACTTTGCGTAATCAAAAACGCGTCTACCTGGGAACATGCTCTGCATTCCACGCGCGTAAACACATGCATATACAGAGGATGCTACCCATTATCCATATAAAACAAGCATAAGACGCGCTACATTTACCACGCCCGTCTATCCGCTGACAAGCAAATACATATGCATGCCATCTGCCCTCGTAAAATATGAAGCCTCGCATACTCTTTCATTAAAGTCCTACCAGGGCGCTTCGTACTATACGTTCGGGATATCGACATCATTTTTTTTTTCTCTCGTAACATTTCCTAAAGGTTTCAAATGCCGTTTTCGAGTGATACTTCTCGCATGTTGCTCCTTATCAGATTAGCCGCGAGGACGAGGCCCAGATGCGAGGCCCTGGCGATGAGGCTCGCTGCGAACGGAGACGCCCGCCGCATTATGAGAATGTGAGGTTCCTGGGGGAGGATATATGAGGCTGAAAGAGGAAGAGAGAGAGAGGAGAGGGAGGCCGTGGAAGGGGGGTGGGGTGGAGGGGGGGGCGGGAGAAGGGTCTGTGGAATTCGTTAAAGGGTACAGCGATACTTAACGGCCAAACTACAGAAGACACGACGACTCTCGATCGAAAGTTAACGCAGTGATGGCCTGACTTGATTTTTTATTTTTATTTTTATTTTTTTTACCTTTACTCCTGTTCGACCTGCTGTTTATTCATGTCTTCCTTCATGCCTCCCCGATGTTATTTTCATCTATTCGCAATTCTTTATTTACAGCATTTTATTCATTTACTTCTTCATGCCTCCCCGATGTTATTCTTATCCATTTACTTCTTTACTTCATTTTCTGTATTTCACTTACTGCATTTTCTCTGTTTATTTCTTTGATGGCTCCCCGATGTTATTATTTTTTATCTATTCACTTCTTTATTTACTGCATCTTCTCTATTTACTTCTTTATTTACTGCATCTTCTCTATTTACTTCTTTATTTACTGCATCTTCTCCATTTACTTCTTTATTTACAACATCTTCTCTATTTACTTCTTCATTTACTGCATTTCCTCCATTTCCTTCCTTATGCCTACCCCGATGTCACATCATTCCCCTCCCCCCCCTTCCCCCCTTCCCCCACTCCCAGCGATCGCCTCCTTCACACGCGGGCGCAAAAATAGCTACGGATGTGGACAGCGACGGTGGGACTGCAAGCGGCGGCCGGATGAGTGAGCGCAATCAACGGGTTTATGAGGAGGATGAGGTAAGAGGATCAGCGAGGAGTTGCAAAGGGGGATTCGTGTTGCAAGTGGGTTTAATAGGGGAATCGGGGGAATTAAATTCAACGTATTAACGACAGTCTTAGGAGGAGTAAATAAAAAAGTCTTAGAGGTAAATAAAAAAAAAAAAGTCGGGAGAAGTAAATAAAAATAGTCTTAGAGATAAATAAAAATAGTCTTAGAAGTAGATAAAAAGTCTTAGGAATAAATAAAAAAAGTCTTAGATGTAAATAAGTCTTACAGGTAAAGAATATAAATAAATAAAAAGTCTTAGAAAAGTAAATAAAAAAAACAGTCTGATGAGAAGTAAATCATGGGTCTTAGAAGTAAATAAATAAAAGCCTTAGAAGTAAATAAAATACAAGTCTTTTTAGAAGCAAATAATAAAACTAAAGCATGAACAGATACGAATGAGAAGGGATCAGCGAGGGAAACATGATTTCTTTGAATGGACAGCGGAGGCATTGGTCGCAAAGGGGGGTAGAGAGGGGAGGGGAGTAGAGAGAGGGGGAGGGGGAGGAGGGGGTAGAGAGAGAGGAGGCGGGAGGAAGGAGGGGAGGGGAGAAGGGGGTAGAGAGAGAGGGGGAGGAGAGGAAGAAGGAGGATAAGTCAAGGGGGAGAGAGAGATAAGTCCAGAGAGAGAGAGAGAGAGAGAGAGAGAGAGAGAGAGAGAGAGAGAGAGAGAGAGAGAGAGAGAGAGAGAGAGAGAGAGAGAGAGAGAGAGAGAGGAGGGAAGTCCAAAGGGTGGTGGGGGGGGAGGGGAGTCCTTAGCTCCAAAAGTCGAGAGCGAAGGACCGAATGGGAAGAGTGTGGCATTAGAATGGTCCGCCATCACAACACCGTTCACGTGTAACTGATCCAACCCCCCCCCTCTCCCCCCCCCTGTCCTCCCCTCTGTCCCTCGACCTTCTCTCTCTCTCTCTCTCTCTCCATCGTCCCTTCTCCCTCCGTCCTTACTTTCTACTTCTTTCTCCGTCGTCCTCCCTCCCTATTCATCCCCTCATCCCTCCCTGTTCTCCCTCCATCCTAATCTTTCTCCCTCTCCCCTCCTCTGCCTCAGTCCTTTTCCTCCTTCTCCCCTCTTCTCCCTCCATCCTAATCTTTTCCCCTTCCTCCGTTTCCCCTCCTCCCTAGTTTTCCCTTCGTTTCTCCCTCTTCTCCCCCAGTCCTAAAATTTCCCT
Organism: Penaeus vannamei; assembly: GCF_042767895.1. Lineage (NCBI taxonomy): Eukaryota > Metazoa > Arthropoda > Malacostraca > Decapoda > Penaeidae > Penaeus > Penaeus vannamei. Next base: position 28,625,882 of record NC_091579.1, read on the forward strand.
TCCTCTTTCTCCTCCTCCTCCCTCCCTCCCTCTTCTCCCTCAGTCCTAAAATTTCCCTCCCTCTTTCTCCTCCTTCCACCCTCCCTCCCTCCCTCCCTCCCTCTTCTCCTTCAGTCCAAAAATTTCCCTCCCTCTTTCTCCTCCTTCCTCCCTCCCTCCCTCTTTCTCCCTCAGTCCTAAAATTTCCCTCCCTCTTTCTCCTCCTTCCACCCTCCCTCCCTCCCTCCCTCTTTCTCCTTCAGTCCAAAAATTTCCCTCCCTCTTTCTTCTCCTCCTCCCTCCCTCCCTCCCTCCCTCGCTTATCGGGCTCCTTCTCAACTCTCCACAACAACGTCTTTCTTCATCGCCTGTTTGAAGTGCTCTAAAAATACAGTTCACTTGTACAATAGTAACATTAACTCATTTAGCCGAACTTAAGACGTCTAGATGTTGCGTACATCGCGAAGAGGACACGTCATTCTCCTCTTTTTTTTTTCTCTCTCTCTTCTTTTTTTTCCTCTCTCTCTTTCTCTGGTTAGTTAGTTTATTAAATAATGCTCCACCTATTTCCTACAAAGAGGACCGCCACTTAGACTGATGCGCCGAGACACTTTTATACATCCTTTTTTGTACGACACACAAGTGGTAGCAACACACAGTTAATGAGAGAGAATGCTTGACGCAGAAGAAACGTTTAAAAAAATACCACATCACGTGAGAGAGAGAGAGAGAGAAGACAAACGCAAGGAACCAAAGCACAAAAAGGAGGAAAAAAAAAAAAAAACAGGACACGGGAGGATGGAGGAGAAACACTCCCATCTCCACCGCCACACTGTTGTTATTTTCATTTCCGTTCCATCGCGGCGGGCGGCGGCGGAGGCGGGCGGGCGGGGGCGAGCATCGTCTCTCGTTCCCCTCGACTCCCCTCGTCCCTCTCCAGGTGGGATCCAGGCCAGGGACGAGACACACACACACACACACACACACACACACACACACACACACACACACACACACACACACACACACACACACACACACACACACACACACACACACATATGTCAAGTATCCTTCACTAAACGCTTGTCGACCGTGAGAACGCAAGACCAACGCGGGCACGAGGTGTCCAAGCGGAGGGAGGGAGGGAGGTGTATGTGTGTGTGCGGGGGGGGGGGGGAGGCACGTGGTTAGCTGTATCACAGTCGAACAATAATAACCTCTTGGAAGGGGGGAGGGGGTGACGGGGGGTTGACAAGGGGATGGGAAGGTCCTGATCGCAAGAGGACGTCGAGAGAAAGGGGCGACTCTCGGGTAACAAGGAAGGAGGGAGAATAATGAAGAAAGAGTCCCGCGACGCTCAGGGTGTAACGACGGAGCATGGAGAAGAGAACAAAGATTGAAGAGGAGGTGAAAGAAACGGCGAGAAAGGAGAGGCCAAACGTGGAAAGGGGGAAAATTGAGGGACAATGAAAATGGGGTTGGTGAAAAGAGGAGGAAAACGAGGAAGGGAAAGAGAGGGAGAGGGAAAGCGTAAGGTTAAGACGAAAAGTCAAGGAGAGAGGAAGAGGGAGAGGGTGAGGCGCGGGAGAGACGGGGGAAGGGGAATAGGAAGGGGAAGCGGGGCAGGGGGGGGGGGCAGCGAGGCGTGCGTGAGGCGGGGCGGGGACTGCGGTTCAGCGACATGACACTTCCGCTCCTAATATGCAGATCACTCACGCTCGCAATCACGCCTAACACCCGCCACGCTCGCCATGCATTGTTCCCGACTCCCCTCGCGCGCCGCAACCTGCTGGACACGACCGCAAAACGCGCAGCATCAATGCCACGATCCTTCCAGCCCATCTCATCCCGGGGCCCTCGAGCTCCCCCCCCCTCCTCGGCGCTCCCGGTGGGCGGGGAGGGCGGGAGGGTGTGGGCGGCCTCGCCAGGCATTCCGCATGATAACGCCAATATTTCAAACACGTCAGCGGACCGAGCTTCCCTACAGCCATCGCGATTATGTCAGCCCAGTTAACAGCTGCCAGGTCAGACTATGACGCTCTTCGGCCGTCGAGTCCATGGCCAATTGGCCGTTGCTGGACGGAGGAGAATGGCCCCGAGTGGGTGTGGGAAAGGGGGAGCAGCAGGGAAGAAGAGTTCAAGCGAGGGAGAAATAATGGGAGAGGGGGAGGAGGAGGTGCGCGAGGAGCACCAGGGGGAAGGAGCAGGAGTGGGAGGAAAATAAGAAAGATGACGAAACAGGAGGAGGAGGAGGAAAAGGGAGAGGAACATGAGACTCGTGAACAGCCAAGGACTCTGGGGTTGTCCCACTGCCAGCGCCATCGGACTCCGTCAGCCGTGGTGAGGTCGAGTCATTCTTTCATCAGTTATATGTCTTCAATCTTCTCTTATTGAGACAAAGGGACGCCGTCACTTCCCTTGGACGAAAAAGAAGACGAAGATTTTATTCCTTTCGGAGCCATCGATAACCGAGGGGGGCGGGACAGAACCGAGCCAGAAATTACGCAAGGTGGACGCGACCATCAGGAAGCAACGCGAGATTCATACCGAAAAAATCCAAGCAGACAACTCGCACTCGAGTGAGGAGCGTCCCAAGGTCGAGCCGGCGGATGAAAGGCAGCGACGTCCAAACAGCGTCGAGCGGGACCGACGCCCTAGATCATACATCGCATGTCCGCGCCAGACAGCAGGTTGACAAGCGGATGGACACAGGGCGAGACCGACAGACAAGACAAAAAGACACGCAGACACACACGCTGGCCGGCACTAACGAGGGTGGGCGCGCCGGCGGTCACAGTGACGCGAGAATTAGAGTTTTCCTGTCCGGGCCGCTCGCTCTGACTGACATGTTGTGTAATGGCCATTTTACACTGTTTAACGATACTCCCAACTGCTGAAACTCGAATATATAATCATGAAATGATTAGCGGCCGTTCGTGCGTGTGTTTGTCCGCATTTTTAACGCCAAGTCCAGAGGGCAAGGAATAACCAGAGTGCATGGTGCTGGCGAGATCAGTCCGGCGGGAGTGTGACGGCTGCGGTGGGGCTTGGCCTACAAGTGCTACGGCTGTGGTTCGGTACGTGATGGTTGTGGTCGAGTAGGATCTCCGAGTGCGACACTTGCGGCTCCTCTGTGCCCTGTGAGGCGACAGTTTGTGTCCTTGGAAATATATGTCTATGACAGGTGTTCTCTCGGGGAGCCCGGGTTTGGGCCTCGTCCTTTTCAGAGCATTTGTGTTACGGCCTGGGCGTCGGGCGAGCCCCCCCTCGGCGACGGCATTGTGAATGTGGTTCGGTATGTTTTCTTGGGTGTTAATGTGACGTCAGACGACCGAAGAATGCGACCGAGGCATCGCCGGACGGAGCTGCCTTCGCCCGAGTCCCACACTTGTGCCGGGGAAGGGCGTGTCGGTTGGCCGGGGCATGAGGGCTGGGGCATGAGGGCTGTGGTCAGCTGACAGAGGCACCAATGACCTCGCAGATCATTCAACTTTTAGCCCGTAGCTGGTCCCCGCTGCGCTAATCATGGCCGACCAGTTTATGGCAGTGGGGTCGGCCCCGTAAACCAAACACGACGGGGTGCCTCCGCCGCTCGGGGCTCTCCGCCTCACCAACCATAATATTCCCACACTAAACGTAACCTCCACGACACAAAGACGCCCAAGCCAGCCCCTCGAAGACGCCATCTAGACCTGCGTCGAGCTCTTCATCCAGACGATCAGCCCCAATCCGCCCGAAAGTCGAACCAATCCGGCCAATCTTAATTTCCGAGTCTCCCCCGGGGGCGCTCGCCGCACAAAGCACATCAGGCGCCTTCTCGAGATATCGCGATATCAAAACGTCCTGTGATGTCGGGACCTGCGAGTTCTTGATGAAGGGAAAAGGGAAGAGGGGGCGTCTGCCGTCGAGGAGGAGGGAGGAGGGAGGAGGGAGGCCGTTGATGGGGAGGGAGGAGGGGGGGGGGGGAAGCGCAGGAAGAACGTGAAACCGACTGCAGGATCCGTTGCCATTACGGGCCTTCCAGCTCATGAACAACAGGTGTGGAACTGCAAAGTACGTGAGAGTTGTGGATAGAAGCGGAGGGAGGGAGAGGGGGCGGGAAGGGCCCTCGCGAAAGGCGGTGTGGCGGTGGCCCTGCGGGGGGCGCATCGGCTATGCTCGTTGGAACACTGCACGCTACACTGACTGCCATAAATACTGCACGCACAAACTACCTGCACTTACCACTCTGCCAGTCATACTTTTTAAATAAATGTGGTAATTAAAAGACATTACTTTTGTAATAACTATAATATGCATGGGAGAGCCGTAATTAACGCATCTGAATACAAATTACGTAATCTGTTAAAGTGATTTGCCGAAAAAAAGAGGGAATGTCACAACCAATAACATCCAACGACTTTACGACTACACGCGGGACTTTTTTCTATCCAATCTATCCTTTATCCATTTCCTTTATTTCTTTTGTTCTATCCAATTTATCCTTTATCCATTTCCTTTATTTCTTTTGTTCTATCCAATTTATCCTTTATCCCTTCCCTTTACTTATTTTTTTCTATCCAATCTATCCTTTATTTCTTTTTTCCTATCCAACTGATTCTTTATCCCTTCCCTTTATTTTTATCTTTCTATCCAATTTATCCTTTATCCCTCCCCTTGATTTCTTTTTTTTCCTATCCAATCTATCCTTTATCCCTTCCATTTACTTATTCTATCTACTTCCTCTTCCCCTCGAACGTCAGCCCAAAGCCAGCCCCCCCCACCCCACCCCACCCAACTCCTCCCCAGGCCGTGGCGATTCCAACCAACGGTGCCGTGACAATTCCAAAATGCGGGGTGGTTGCCGAGTGACACCAGCCCGTGACAGACGCTGAGTAACGCGATACATCACGAACGAAGGAGAACAACCGGTGTCATGATGCACGGCGAGTACAACGGACATGAGCGTTCGCGTGGAAGCTTGACACGGTGTACCTGCAGCAACGGACGACTGACTGGGGCTCTGACGCGTCTTTATCCGCGACGGCCGGAGCAGTACGTGACACCTGCTGTAAATAACGAGACTAAAGAAGAGAGAAAAAAGATACTCGTGCACTGTATAATCGCTTCAGCCCGAGATCGTATTCATGCAACAAAGTCCTCGGTGCAAGATGCAACACTGCGATACAAGGGCGTAGCAGGACCTCTGTGCAATGGTCACCTGGGTATACACGCCGGTTTTGAGAGAGAGAGAGAGAGAGAGAGAGAGAGAGAGAGAGAGAGAGAGAGAGAGAGAGAGAGAGAGAGAGAGAGAGAGAGAGAGAGAGAGAGAAATAGATAGATAGAGAGAGAGACAGAGAGAGTGATAGATAGATAGATAGATAGATAGAAATAGAGAGATATACAGACATATAGATAGATAGATAGATAGAGAGAGAGAGACAGACCGAGAGAGAAAGAGGAAGAAGAGTGGCGGGGGGGGGGGGGTCAGACAGACACAAGGACAGGATAAGGAAAAAAGAACACAAAACCATCACAGGTAATATATGAGGATAACAACACCCGGCCGGACAAATTACCGACACTTGAGGACAAATCTTGGGGAGGAAACTGAAGGCACTGCACACAAACTACAAAATTTCTTAATGAACAGGTCCGTCCCTTAAAAGACAAATAAACATCCGAGGCAGCCATGTAATCAGGTAGGCAGGTGGTCTTCGGTACCATAAAACCTGGACGTGAGGGGTATAGGCTCCTCCAGGTAAGTCTTCCAGGTGAGGGAGAGGGAGGGGGAGAGGGAGGGGGAGACGGAGGGGAGAGAGGAGAGAGGGAGGGGGGGGGGAGGGACGAGGAGGAAGGAGGAGGAGAGATGGGAAGGACGGTGAAAGGGAGGAGGAAGGAAAGGATGGGGGGAGGAGGAGAAGGAGGAAAGAGGGGATGGGGGAAGGAGGAGGAGGAGGAAGGAGGGGATGGGGGAAGGAGGAGGAAAAGGGGGGAGATGGGGAAAGAGGAGGAAGAAGAGGAGAAGGAGATTGAGAAGATGAAAGACGAAAAGGAAGAAGGAAATAGAAAAAAACGACAGGGGGAACGCGCACGAACACAAGCGAGACATGCCAGGGAGGAAGAAATGGGAAGACGAGTAAAGGGAGGGAGAGCACGAGAAGGAAGGGAAGGAAGGGGAGGAAGGGGAGGAGGAGGAGGGGGAAGGGGAGGAAGGGAGGACGGGGAGGAGGGAGGAAGGGAAGGAAGGGGAGGAAGAGAGGGAGGAAGGAAGGGAAGGAAGAGAGGAAGGGAAGGAAGGGGAGGAAGGGGAGGAAGGAAGGAAGGGGAGGAAGAGAGGAAGGAAGGATGGGAAGGAAGGGGAGAAGGGAGGAAGAAGAGGAGGAGGAAGGGAAGGAGGGAGGAAGGGAAGGAAGGGGAGAAGGGAGGAAAGGAAGGAAGGGGAGGAAGACAGGAAGACAGGAAGGGGAGGAAGAGAGGAAGACAGGAAGGGAAGGAAGGGGAGAAGGGACGACCGGACGGCGACGGCCACAGAAGGAAGGCCGGAGTACTGGACGCGGCGGTGATAAATTACCTGCGGTGGTGATAGTTATAATATCAGTGATGTTGGCAGAGGTAGTGATAATGATGGTGGTGATGGTGGAGGTGACGACCCGTTGGTGTTGGCGGTGGTTATCGCCGTAATAGCGGAGGCAGGCAAGGAGTTAGCGGAGGCGACGCGCGTGACTACGGAGGTCAGTGGCTTGGCGGATAAATTACCTATTGTAAGGAAAGATCGCAATATAAAACAACACGCGCGCGAGGACGACGGCAAAGGGCGATCCTGTCCCCGCTTCGCATTATTCTTACACCTGCGGTCTCTCTATTATCTTCACGCTCGCTCTCTCTCTCCCTCTCTCTTTCCTTCTCCCTCTCTCTCTATGTATCTCGTTCTCTCTCTCTCTCTCTTTCCTTCTCCCTCTCTCTCTATCTCGCGCTCTCTCTCGCACTCTCCCTATCCCTTTCTCTCTCCCCCTCTCTCTCTCTCTCTCTCTGTTTCTCTCTCTCTCTCTCCCTCTCTCTCTCTCTCCCTCTCTCTCTCTCTCTCTCTCTCTCTCTCCCTCTCCCTCTCCCTCTCTGTCCCTCTCCCTCTCCCTCTCCCTCTCTCTTTCTCTCCCCCTCCCTCTCCCCTGTTCTTACTATTACTATTTCCCAAGTCTCGGCTGCTTGCTCCTACTATTACTACCACTACGACAACCATCGCCGCTGTAACTACTCTCATTACAACTCCTAACAATAACAATAAAACTCACAATTACAAGTGATAATAAAACCTCAATAAACCCATCAACAACGACTTTATCATCAAGAATAGCTGTAATAAACAAGAAGGAAAAAAAAAATGGTTCCCGCCCATACAAGTAAGTGTTAACGCCGAGTACTTGTCACAATGAGAAAGAAGAAGAAGAAGAAGAAGAAAGAAGAAAAGAAGAATTATCCCCCGACGCGGTCTCGCGCCCTCGGATCACACACGTTAGCTCCGACTCAACAAAAAAAAGAGAAAGAAAGAAAGAAAAAGAAGAAAAAAAAAAAAAGACACGTTTCTTTGTGTGCCAGACTCGCTGTACGCAAAATGAAACCTCGAAATACGGGTTGAAGGTCGGCCCAGCGGTGACCCCGTGACCCGCAGCCTTCCTTCCTCTCTCCATCAACGTCGTGAGGGAGGGAGGGGAGGGAGGGAGGGGAGGGTGGGTGGAGGGACAGGGAGGGAAGGAAGATGGGAGGGAAGGAGGGTGGGGGGACAGGGAGGAGGGTGGGGGAAGAAGGGGAAGGGAGGGAAGGAGGAGGGGAGGGAGGGAGGGACAGGGGAGGGGAGGAGGGAGGGAGGGACAGGGAGGAGGGAGGGAGGGACAGGGAGGAGGGTGGGGGGAAGGGAGGAGGGTGGGGGACAGGGAGGGAAGGAAGGTGGGAGGGAGGAAGGGAGGTAAGGAGGGTGGAAGGGAAAGGGAGGGAAGGAGGGTGTGAGGGACAGGGAGGGGGAGGGAGGGAAGGAGGGTAGGAGGGACAGGGGGGGGAGGAGGGTGGAAGAGAAGGGGAGGGAAGGAAGGTGGAAGGGAAAGGGAGGGAAGGAGGGAATGAAGGGAGGGAAGAGTAGGGGAAGAGGGAGGGAGGAGGACGGGCAGAAGAGTGGAGAAGGTAAGGGAGGAGGAGAGAGGGCAATGAATTGTCACCTTCCCGCATCTTCCTTCTAGAGAAAAAAACGACGCTTTTTTGTGTCCGTGTCTTATCATCCTTCCGTGCCCCGAGATCTCCAGACACGAGGTATAATCAGTGCCCCTTTTCCCTCTCCTTCCCTTGCTCCTTATCTCCCGTTCTCTCCCCTACACCCCCGGCATGGGGAAGGGAGCGTCGCGGAAGGGAAGAAGGGGAAGAAGGAGATAAGGACGCAGCAAAGCGAGAAGGCAGACGGAAGGCGTTAGGCAGAGAGGCAGAGAAGGGAAGTCCCTCCCGTCCACTCCCGGTCCTTGTGATCCTGGAGGAGGGTCGAGAACTCAAGAGGGCGTGCGGCGAGGAGAGCCACGGGCGCAGGAGGGGGAAGGACGCCGAGTAGGAACGGCTGTGAAAAAGCGTTAGAGCAAGTGTGGTTCAGAGTAACGGCCGAGGGTGAGGTAGGGGAGCGAAGGCAGAGTATGTGGTTGGTTGAGGGTCGCTGGTCTCTGGCAGTGTGGTCGGGTTTAAGTAATAGTTCTGTGCCCGGCGGCGGTGGAAGTGGCGGCGGCGGCAGCGGCCGTGGCGGCGATGGCGGAGGTGCGCTAAGGATCCACGGCGGCGATCTTCCCCCTCCTTGCTTGGTTCAGATTTCCTTCCCTCGGAATGGAATGAAACTCAAGCCGCTCTAATTATCTCTTAGAAACAAGCACAAGACGGCGGTGGATCTTCCCGTCCGCGACGACCCGTCCAAATGGGCGGCCGCCACTCGGGTCCGGCCGCCCCTCCGCCGCGCCCTTGAACGCGAGATCGTCCCCGCTCATCCCGTCGCGCTTGGACTCGGCTCCCGATAATGAGCGGATGGCCGGCCGCGGCGGGAGGCGTGAGCGACGTGGAGGAGGGCAGGCGAGCCCGCGGTGATTGACAGGCAGCCGTCCCCGCAACGCTAGCGGAAATTAATGCTACAAAAGACGGCGTCGGCGCCCGGCACGCGGTGGCTCGCCCGCGCGGACCCCCAGCCGCCGCCGCCGCCGCATTATCAGACGCTCCAGCGGCCTCCGAACGCGCCCCGATTCCTTCATTTGCATTCCGGGCTATAAATCAGCGGCGCATTGACACTGGACTATATCGCC
>NC_091579.1:28642662-28651444 GCF_042767895.1 Penaeus vannamei
TATACCTACATGGCCGCCTCATTAACGTCTTCCCTGGCAAATTAAAACACGCCCAGGATATGCGGAGAAGCTTATCTCCAGATGACGACTACGTACGACCTGATGATGATGCCCCGCGATTGTATACGAGCCGGCCGAGGCGTCCCCGGCACCGGCTCCTCCAGGCAGAGCTTTTCACACCCCCATTTCCCTCTCGCACGAGCCTCGCAGGGGCCACTGCACGTCATTTCCCGGGATGAAAGTGAACTACTGGAGCTCCTCGATCGCCCCGGCCCCGACATCCAATCTCCAGCTCATGATGTCCGCTATGAAACAAAATAGGAGACCTGCGAGTGATAATGGCGGTCACACCACGCTCGGCGTCCGGAGGGCCAGTACATCATAACGGTGGTCGGTGGAGGAACTATTAGCGCCGTTGTTTAACGACTGCTTCATTACTTGATCCAGGAACATGATAAATCATCTGGCCTGTTGGGTGACCATATCCTTCCCCCTTCCCCCTCCCCCCCGCCCACAACAATACACATACCGGCACCCACTCACGCCAGCATTACCGAGCACCACCTCTACACACTCGCCCAGACGCCTCTAAGCGACGGGGACATGGAAAATGTATACCTCTTACGTTGGTTAAGCGTCTTCAGTACAGCCACATGTTCCCATTGTGGGTGCCTGTGGGCGGGGCTCCGCTATGACTATTTCATTACGTGAAAAATGATGATGATGCGGCCTAACCCTTCTTTCGCCGCGGACCACCACCACCACCACACCACCACCACCACACCACCACCACCACGACGCCACAACCCACAACGCTTCCTACAGCCTTCGTTCCCTTTAAGCTCCTGAGCATCTGTCAGTCATAAAATCACAGAAAGATAAAAAATAAAACTTTTCAAAATGCTGACAAAATATTTCCGAACGCTCCCCCACCCAACCCGGAGTAATGATAGCGACGCCGGGCCCCTTAAGACACACACAAGCCCATCAATGATTAAAGCCATTTATCGTCCATCAGGAAAGAAAGGATATCCACGCCGGCCGCGCGCCCATTCATCAACACGACAAGCGCCATTATGCCTTCCGTGTAAGTACTAACAGGAGAACCTTGGCCGGGGTGTACCTGATAGGCCTACATGAGCCAGGACACGCAATAACACCCCTTCGGCCCCAGGGAGCGAAAGGGGATCGCCAGCCGTTAAAAATGGTTGGAAAGGATCCGCCGACGAAGAGGGTTCAATCGGACACATGCATAAGCCTGGACGCTGTGCGAATGGGTGTCTGGCTGTACGTATATGCATATGTGTGTGTGTGTGTGTGTGTGTGTGTGTGTGTGTGTGTGTGTGTGTGTGTGTGTGTGTGTGTGTGTGTGTGTGTGTGTGTGTGTGTGTGTGTGCGAGTGCGAGTGAGTGTGCTTGTGTACGCAATGCATAATTTGTAAGGTAAGTAATTTCTCTTTTCTTTGACTCCGTTTCCCTTCTCATTCTCTCTCTTCCAGTTTTCTCCTATCCCCCTTCTTCCTTTTCTACCCACCCACCCCACACACATATAGACATACAAGTAGAATAAGACAGGGAGCAAGATGGACGTTTAGATACAAACTATCCCGAGCCACCATAGGCATCTAATCCCTTCCCGGAACACACCATGCTATGGCGGCCGGCCTGGCTGAACCCCGACATTTAGGCGCGCGCACGCCGCCGCCGCCGCCGCCGCCGTCAAAGCTCAACTGCAGCGGCACGAGGACGCGATGTGTCTATGTCTTTAAGACGCGCTCGGTCATGGTGGCTCCCGCGGCAACGTCCAAGGCGAAGCAAGCACTGCCTTCGAGGGAGGGAGACGAGGCGAGGCTAAGACATCAAGGTTAAAGCCACACCTGACACAGCCCCCGCCCACTAACCACACCCACGCCCATCCGCGACCGCAGCGACCAGTCGCCTCTTCCCCCGCGTCGTCCGATTGCCAATGCGGGCGATCGCAAGCGGCGTCGATGCCGCTGCGTGCGAGACGACGGCCGGACGCCCGCGCGGAGGTCGTCCCTTTGATCGCATTGCAATCTCGTTCGGCAATCCCGCTTACGACCCGACTCTGACGTAGGCCTACTCGCCCCCCCCCCCCCCCCCCCGATCAGCTTTCACGGCCGGACAGATCGCCACGCCGGCCATCTCTCCGCCGCTCCCGCCATTCGCTCAATCACACGAAGGTGACTCGAAAGCAGAGAGGGCGAGGGAGAGAGGAGGAGGGAGAGAGAGTGAAGGAGGATGGGAGAATAGGACAAGGATGGAAGGAGGGTAGACAGTGGGAGGGAGGGAAGAAGGGAGAGACCAGAAGCGAGAGAAATGAAATGAAATAGATAGATAGATAGACGGAGGGAGAAATAAAAGAAAGAGAGAGAGAGAGAGAGAGAGAGAGAGAGAGAGAGAGAGAGAGAGAGAGAGAGAGAGAGAGAGAGAGAGAGAGAGAGAGAGAGAGAGAGAGAGAGAGAGAGAGAGAGAGAGAGAGAGAGAGAGAGATGAGAGAGAGAGAGAGAGAGGAGAGAGGAGAGAGAGAGAGAGAGAGAGAGAGAGAGAGAGAGAGAGAGAGAGAGAGAGAGAGAGAGAGAGAGAGAAAGACACAGTGAGAGAAACAGACACAGAGAAAGAGAGAGAGAAACAAAAACAGAAAAAAAAGAGAAAGAAAGAGAGAGAGAACTCATACCAGACTATCTGTCTTGCCGGGCTTGGCAACGCCAATACAAACCAGAACACCCGAGGCATCCCCTGTCCCGCCCTTTGCTTGGCTCTCCCTTTCTCCTGCACACAACGGCCTTCCCTTTAATCGCCAAATCATGCAGGAATGTTTCACGCATTGCAAATCACAACAAAAGCTCTTTAATCCACTGCAAAGCCATCCTTGTGAGACCCTCTGGCATTCGGAAAAAAAAAATATAGGAGTTGCAAGATGCGTAGTGAGCAATGCAACGAAAGCAAGACGATACTCAACCTCTCTTCGCCAAATGTCAATTGATATAATCTTTCTAAGTTTATTCTCGGAGAAAAAAACAAAACAAAAACCAAAAAAAAAAAAAAAAAAAAAAAAAATGAATAAAAATAACAATGAAATGAAATGAAACAGAGAGATAAAAAAAAAAAATGCGACAATCTTAAAATCATCCTTATAGACGTTATCATTCGCTTGTATATTGTTTCTCGGGCAAAATAATATTCTCCAGACTCGAGAAAACCAATTGAGAAATGCATCGTGTGTTTGCGGTGAAGTAAAATAGGGAGGCTCCCCCCCCCTCTCTCCCTCTCCCTCTCCCTCTCCCTCTCCCCCTCCCTCTTTCCCTTTCTTTATCCGTCTTTCTTTTGTTCTCTCTTCCTTTTTTTCTCTTTATCTATCTTTCTCTTCTTTATCTTTAGTTTTCCCCTTTTCTCATTATTTATTTCCATTTTTTCACTCTTTATCTCTATCACTTTCTCTCTCTCTATATATATGCATATATTCCCATTCTCTTACTTACCCCTTCTTCTCTCGCTCTCTACCTCGAACTTACTCTCCACTTCTCTCTCTACTCTCATCCCCTCTCCCCTCCCTCTCCTCTATTTCCACTCTCCTCCTCTCTCTCCTATTTCCTCCCCTCTCCTCCTCTCTCTCTCTCCACTCTCCTCCTCTCTCTCTCTCCACTCTCCTCCTCTCTCTCCACTCTCCTCCTCTCTCTCTCAACTCTCCTCTCTCTCTCTCTCAACTCTCTTCCTCTCTCTCTCCACTCTCCTCCCTCTCTCTCTCCACTCTCCCTCACTCTCTCTCTCCACTCTCCTCCTCTCTCTCTCCACTCTCTGCTCCTCTCTCTCTCAACTCTCCCCTCCTCTCTCTCTCCACTCTCCTCACTCTCTCTCAACTCTCCCTCCTCTCTCTCTACTCTCCTCCTCCCTCTACTCCCTTTCTTTCGCTCACTCGACTTCTTTCTCTCACCCCCCCCCACACACATACAACCCCCCTCCCCCCTCCCCCCCCACCCCCATAAGCCCATCCGCCCGGCCGAGGAGAAAACATTTTACACGCCGGTAATATTTTCCCGTGGAACCGTCCGTAAAAAACATTTGTGGTCTGCCTAACTCCAATCTGGTTGGGCAATACGTTTCTTGGCGTATTCCAATATCTTGTGGAAAATTGTGCATTGGGTTCCGCCCGAATGTTTCTCCTTGTCCTTTTTTTTTTTCTTTTTTTTTGAGGGAGGGGTGGAGGGGAGATGGTGAAGGGAGGGGGGAGGGTGTGTTCTATTGGATAGACAGGTTCATTCTTTTAATCGAAAGATGGGCGACCTGGCTGGCACCCGACGTCATGATACCCAAGCCATAAGACGTGACACATCCTTGACACGAGGTAAGCCCCCCCCCCATCCCTACCCCCTGGACCCCCCACCCACAACTAAAATGACACCATCCCCTCTTTCCCCACAAACCCCAACTACAATGACACAACCCCCTCCCTCCCCACACTTCCCCCACCCAAGTAAAATGACAAAAATGACACAACCCCCTCCCTCTCTCCCTAACCCCCATCCCCCAACTAAAACGACACAACCCCCTCTCTCCCCACCCCACCCCAACTAAAACGACACAACCCCTCCCTCCCCACCCCAACCCCCTCACCTAAAATGACACAAACATACAAAACCGTACGGCCCCATCCTGCCCCCAACAAGCAGACGGGCATACAGTAACATCTGCCAACCTCATCTTGCCATAACCTGACAATAATTTCCCGTGTATCTGCACTGCCATAACCATCACCCATGCCATCAGTTCCAACACGCCGGACCTAGTCGTCACGGGGATCTTATGTGCAGGATTCTGTGACACAGACATCCACTGCTACACGGGAGCGAGGCGCCTGTCTCCCTGTCTCTGCCTCTCTTTCCCGTTGTGTTTGTCCAACCGTCTCTCTGTCTGTGGCTCTGTCTTTGTCTCTCTCTCTCTCTATATATATATCCCTCTTTCTCTCTGCCCCCTCCCTCTCTCTCTCTGTCTATTTCTCTCTCCTCTCTCTCTATCTCTATCTCTTTCCCTCTCTTCTCTCTCTATCTCTATCCCTCTCATCTCTCTCTATCTCTATCCCTCTCATCTCTTTCTATCTCTATCCCTCTCCTCTCTCTCTATCTCTTTCCCTCTCATCTCTCTCTATCACTTTCCCTCTCATCTCTCTCTATCTCTATCCCTCTCATCTCTCTCTATCTCTATCCCTCTCATCTCTCTCTATCTCTATCCCTCTCATCTCTCTCTATCTCTATCCCTCTCATCTCTCTCTACCTCCATCCCTCTCATCTCTCTCTATCTCTATCCCTCTCATCTCTCTACCTCTATCACTCTCATCTCTCTACCTCTATCCCTCTCATCTCTCTACCTCTATCCCTCTCATCTCTCTATCTCTATATCTATTCCTCTCCTCTCCCTCTTTCTCTCTATCTCTATCCATCTCCTCTCTCTACCCCTTCCATTCACCTCTTCCTCTCCCTTCTCCCGTCTCTCTTCCTTCTAACCTTTGCCTATTTCCTCTCTCCTTCCTCCCCCCTCCCTCCCTCCCTTCCTTACTCTCCCCTTCCTCCCCCCTCCCTCCCTTCCTTCCTTCTCTCCACCTTCCTCCTTCCCTTCCTTCTCTCCACCTTCCTCCTCCCCTTTCCCCCTCTGCGCCTTCGCCCTCGCCCCAAGGAGCCCGCACCTCCCCGCCGCCGCCTTCACGTATAAACAAAAGCCCCGCGCTCCACTGACGAGGCGATCTCCTGATAAGTAAACGTCGCGTAGGACTCAGCCACGGCGTAGTTTAATCGCCACTTATTTTAAGCGGAGATGACGTCCCTCCACGCGCGCTTATCGACTAAGCACCCATTTTTGAAGCTCTATTACGCTGATGGGACAGGTGCAGGTGCCGAATCACCTTGTTGAACATGTGCTCTCTTCCGCAGACGAGGCCACTCCGGCGTGTCCAGGATGCCGTTGCCGAGTATCTGGCCATCATAACGGCCCGCGATGGCTCCCAGTTTTTGAAGCTTTGGGCAGACCGAGCACTCGCGTGTATGCGTTTGTGGGATGGCATTCTTGCTGCTGCTCTCGGCCACGTATCACTTTATCGCCAGATTTACATTCCCGACTCGCGGCGGACTGCTTGTGTAGGGGCGCCGCGGCCGGGAGGCGCCGCGCTTCGCCCGCCCCTCGCTGGACGCCCGTGCTGCCGTAGCGCCTTTAATCCGCCCTTCTCGAGGCCGGAGCGACGGCCGTGCGAGGCAGTTGGGCGGCAAGACTTTGGTAACATTAGAAGTGGCAGCGGCGGCGGCGACGACGACAGCGGCAGGGCGGGGACGCGGACCCTACGGTAACTAAGTAGCCTTGTGGGATTGTCCGGGTACGCTGTTGCCAAATTTAGCCTCCTCTTTGTTTCTTCGCCGACACTCGCTGGGAACTCGCGCTGGTCCCTCGCCAGGAGGACTCGAGGGGCAAGAGGCACGCGGACGGGAAGGGCCTGACCGCGAGAGCACGGGGGCGAGGGCGTGGCGGAAAGGCGGAGGCAGGGGAGGAGGCGGAGGACGTGGCAGCAGGAGCCAGCGGCGGCCCAGGCTGGACACACGGACACGGCCAGGCTCGGCCCTCTGAAACTGATTCCGACTATCATCCCACGCCAGGCTGGACCCCGGCCCGACCCCCCCCCCCCCTGCCTCTGGTCCGGAACCCCAGCACAAAAACTCGCGAAGATAACCGTTATCGGCGAGCGATTCGCATTAAAAATCCTCGCAGGAGAACCTGATACTCAAGCGATAATTAAGGAGATTCAGAAGAGAGTAACGGAGATGTTCAACCGACCACTAACTAGATCCCGAGAAATAGCTGAGATACCTAAGCAATTACTAAACACATTGAATTTAAATAATTGAGTTACTCCCACATAAAAACTACAGCTTAACCTTAATGAAATCGTCAAAATATGTAGATTCAAATCATACTTGACAAAATCTTTTCTTAAATGTGTATATGTATGCATACAAGTAATTACTGCGTTTACATTACTTTAACAATATGGATGGGTAAGAAAAAATAAACTGTCTTTAATAATAGTAATAATAATAATAATAATAGTAATAATAATAATATAACACTAACAACAACAATAATAATAATGATAATAATACTTATAACGACGGCAATGGTAATGATAATGATGATAATAAATAAAAATAAAAAATAAAATCAATAACAATAATAATACTCAGAATAACAATCATAATGGCAATTACAATTAAGATAACAATGATGATACTGATAATGATGACAAAAAGAGAAATGATACTACTAATAATCTAATAACACTAATAAGAACAATAATGATAATGACAATAATAATAATGATAATAATATCATTTTCTCTACTATTGCAATAATAGTAATGGTATGTTAGTCGCAGTATTAGTAATAACAATAACAATTGTAATAGTAATAGTAATAGTAATAATAATAATAATAATAATAATAATAATAATAATAATATAATAATAATAATAATAATAATAATAATAATAATAATAATAATAATATCGACATCGAAAATAATTACAGCTATAATAGTAATAACACTAATAATAGCAACAGCAACAATATCAACATCATCAATAATAATAATAATAACAATACTACTACTACTAATAATAATAAAATAATAATAACAACAACAATACCAGTAATAATAACAATAACAATAATGATAACGAAAATAAAATAAAGATCAATAATAATAATCATCATCACATTAATTATCACAACAATAATAACAGAAACAACATTCCATAGCAACAATAAAAATAATTATGTTGATAATAACAACAACAATAACAAAAATAAAAACAGTAATAATAAAATATCATAAATAATAAATATAATAATAGAAATAAATAATAGCAGTAGTAGTAGTAATAATAATAATAATATAATAAAACAAATATGATACAACAACAAAAATATTATCAATAATAATAATAATAATAACAATAACAATAACAATAACAATAACAATAATAATAATAATAATAATAATAATAATAATAATAATAATAATAATCACACAAAATATTATCAACGACTGTCATGAAAAACAACAACAATAATAATAAAACAGTAATAGCAATAATAATAACATAATAATAATAATAATAATAATAATAATAATAATAATAATAAATGAAGATAATAATAGTAATGATAATGACGATGATAATATTAATAATAATATTAACACCAGTATCATCAGTATATTATAATAACAATATAAAAGAAATAATAATTATAACAGCAATAATAACAATAATAGTAATAATAAAAATAACAATAATAACAATAAAAACAACAATAATAATAATAAAAATAATAATAATAATAATAATAATAACAATAATAATAGTAATAATACAATAATCATCAAAATCACCACCATTAAAATGATGAAAAATGAAACAACATAATAGCAACAATGAAATATTGATAAAACAAAAACAATAACATTATTGATGATGATGATGATGATAATGATGACGATGATGATGATAACAACAACAACAACAACAACAATAATAATAATAATAACAGTGATAATTATGACCAGAAAAATAAAAAAGTTAATATCACCTACAAATGAAATATCTACAGCTGATTATAAATTAACAATTACACCAAAAGCATATGACAGAAACAAGAAAAAACACATCCGCTGCAGAGAAGAGGATATCCAACTAATTAACTGATACATGGAGAATAATTCC
>NC_091579.1:28684444-28691944 GCF_042767895.1 Penaeus vannamei
GTTGCTGTTTTTGTTATTATTTTTGTTACCACTGTTATTGTTGTTGTTTTTATAAGTATTGTAATTATTATTAACACAATAATACTCGTGATGATAATAATGATAACTATGTTATTATTATTATTATTATTATTATTATTATTATTATTATTATTATTATTATTATTGTTATTATTATCATTATTATTATTGTCGTTGTTATTATTATTATTATATTTTTATTTATTATCATAATTCTTATTGTTATTAATATTATTATTATTATTATTATTATTATTATTATTATTATTATTATTATTATTATTATTATTATTAGCATTAGCATTAGCATTAGCATTAGCATTAGCATTAGCATTATTATTATCATCATCATCATCATCATCATCATCATCATCATCATCATCATCATCATCATCATCATCATCATCATCATTATTTCTGTTATCATTGTTGTTATTATTATTATAGGTGTTTTATATGAATATATGTTGTTACTGGTATTGTTGCTGTTGTTACCATCATCATCATTATTGATAACTTTGTTATTGCTATCAATGTTATCATTATTGCTGTTATTATTATTATTATCACTATTGTTATTATTATTAGTTTTAATCTTATTACTTTTTTTATTGATATTACTGTATTGTTAATATTGAATATTATTATTTGTGTATTTATTCTTACTATAGATATTATTGGTGTTATCTTTATCATTATTACTATTACTTTTATTTTTTGAATCATTGTTATTATTATTATTATTATTATTATTATTATTATTATTATTATTATTATTATTATTGTGGTTGTTATTATTATTATCATTATTTTTATTATTGTTTCTATTATTTTTGTAATTACGATGATATTGTTATTGCTATTATTATCATTGTCATTATTATTATTGTTATTATTGTTATGATGATGATGATGATGATGATTATATCAGTAGTAGCAACCGTAGTAGTATGGTTATCATTCTTATTATTTTTTTATCATCATTTTTTATTATTGTTACTATTATTACGATGATTATTGTTATTATTATTGTTGTTGTTGTTGTTATTGTTATTGTTATTACCATTATTGATTTTCTTCTTATTATTGTTAATGATAAAATTATTATAGTCATAATTTGTACTGTTATTGTCGATATTATCATAGTTATACTTATCATCCATAGTATTTTATTAGTTTTATTAATGATTATTTATAATTCCATCATTATCATTATTATCAACGTCATTATCGTTATTACTTTTATTATTGTTGTTATTACCGTAATTACCGTTGTTATGCTTGTTATTATTAGTCGTCTTTTTCTTTCGTCATTAATATCATTACTAAATTTATTAAAAGTTTCAATCAAATCAATATACCATGAATATTTGTTATTATTATATATTTCCCAGACAATTTTGTTATAATGTTCAATATTATAATTACCATCTATCTATTCCTACTATGGTATTATCGGTCTTTTTTCCTCATCATTGTTATCATTATTTGTATTATTATTGAGATATTTTTTATAGATAGCGTTAGGCTTCTTTTTTTTATCATTATTATAATTTTGTTGTTGTTGTTGCCGCGCTGTTGTTATCTTCAGTGTGTTTTTTATCATCAGGATTGTTATCGGAGTATGTTAGGTGATAATAACAACGATAGATTTTAGATTATATTATAGTAGTATAGTTGTTATCGCTATCATTGTTTATATCTGTCAATTTCATTATTATTATTAATATTATTATTATTAGTTTATTATTTTTTTATTGTTATTATTAATATTATTATTAATATCAATATTATTATTATTATTATTATTATTATTATTATTATTATTATTATTATTATTATTATTATTATTATTATTATTATTATTATTATGGTTGCCATTGTTATTATTATTATTATTATTATTATTAATATTATTATTATATTATATTATTATTATTATTATTATTATTATTATTATTATTATTATTATTATTATTATTATTATTATTATTATTATTATTATTATTATTATCATTATTATGGTTGCCATTGTTATTATTGTTATTATTATTATTATTATTATTATTATTATTATGATGATGATGATGATGATGATGATGGTTGCCATTGTTATTATTATTATTATTATTATTATTATTATTATTATTATTATTATTATTATTATTATTATTACTTTATTATCATTATTATGATTGCCATTGTTATTATTAATATTATTGATGCTATAGTAATTGATTTTATTTTCATATTAGCTTTATTATAATTATTATTGTCATTATTATCATTTATCGTTCTTGATATTTGGAGATTTGAAAATTACGTAAAAGGATAACAACAAAAATCACAATCGTCTTAATTACTGCTTTGGTGATCGTATATATTACGATATTAATGATGATGGTGATGATTATGCTGATGATGGTGATAGCGATAATGATAATGATAATTATACTGATAATGATGACAAAAACAATAACTTTAATGATGCTGATGGTACTGATAATCATGAGGATAACAATAACAACTACAGCAATAATGATAGTGGTAATACTAATTATGATAATAATGATAATGATGATGATAGTAATAATAATAATGATAATAATATTGTTAGAGTTATAATGGCATCAATGATATTGAAGACGTTAATATCAATAATAATGAAAATTATAACATGATTATATCACGACTGCTATTAGTAACATCGGTAATAGTAACAAGACGGTAATCACAACAATAATGTAATAAATAATAATAATAATGAATAACAATAATAAATAAACAACAATAAATAACAATAAATAAATAAACAACAATAATAACAACAGCAATAGCTCTAAGAACAACAGGAACAATAACGGTGACCATACTAACAACGACCCTCATCACCACATCAATACTAGCAATGGTGATGATACTGATGTTTATAAAGTAAGTGATGAAAATGGTGATACGATAACCATCACCACCATATTGATACTAGGAATGGTGATAATACTAGCAACGACCATCATCACCATAATACTACTACTAGGAATGGTGATGATACTAGCAACGACCTTCACCACCACATTAATACTACCAGCAATGCTGATAATACTAGCAACGACCTTCACCACCACATTAATACTACTAGGAATGGTGATAATGCTAGCAACGACCATCATCACCATATTAATACTACTAGGAATGGTGATAATACTAGCAACGACCATCATCACCATATTAATACTACTAGGAATGGTGATAATACTAGCAACGACCATCATCACCATATTAATACTACTAGGAATGCTGATAATACTAGCAACGACCTTCACCACCACATTAATACTACCAGCAATGCTGATAATACTAGCAACGACCTTCACCACCACATTAACACTACTAGGAATGGTGATAATGCTAGCAACGACCATCATCACCATATTAATACTACTAGGAATGGTGATAATACTAGCAACGACCATCATCACCATATTAATACTACTAGGAATGGTGATAATACTAGCAACGACCTTCACCACCACATTAATACTACTAGGAATGGTGATAACACTAGCAACGACCATCATCACCACATTAATACTACTAGGAATGCTGATAATACTAGGAACGACCGTCACCACCACATTAATACTACTAGCAATGCTGATAATACTAGTAACGACCGTCACCACCACATTAATACTACTAGGAATGGTGATAACACTAGCAACGACTTTCACCATATTACTACTAGGAAGGATTATAATACTGATGATGATGTAAGTATAAAAAAAAATGATATGATAACCAGCAATATTGATATTGAAGTAATATCCCTAATGCTATTCATGATGAATAAAATCATAGTATTAATGATATTAAATTCAATTTTAGCGAATGTGATCTTGTGCAAATAAGAAATTTGATAACTAACAATTATTATAATTATTGCGGACCAAAATGCAATATTAATGACAAGATAATAATAATATGATGGTTCGCATTGGTAACATGAGTAGTATTAATGAAAACTAGTATTGTTTTTTTATATATATATGGTTTTATTATTAATGATACCGATGATCATAGTAATAATGAGATGACGATAACGTTCGAAATATCAGTAATGATGATAATAATGGGTTTTGGTGATCTTAATAGTAACAGCTGATAATTATGACGCTAATAAAATTCAAGCCTTTCGTGATAGTAATGATATGAATAATCATCACTATTTTTTTCGGAAGATGACTATAGGAAATTAAATGATTTATCCAGTGATAATTCTTGTTATTATGTCTGAATAATGATCATAGTAGTATTGTAACTAAAGCTACCATGAGAAGCACAATGTTTAAAACTGTGATAACCTTCCCTAGTTATGGCAGTGATAATGGTAATTATAGTAATGGAAAGATAAATATGATAATGATAATTGTAATGATGATAATTACGATGATAACAAAAACGGCAATAGTAATGATGAAGATAACACAACAATAATAATAATGGAAATATTGATGATAAGGGACAATGATGATTAAGATGACAGCGGTAATGATAATTAATCGGATATAATGGTGAAAGCATTGGGGGAAATATATATTTTTTCTATATTTTATTTCATATATTTTTACTTTTCAGTTTTACAAAAGTGTAGCATATTTTTCCCTCGTGCAGTATTCATCTAACTCTCACATTAACATACTGCATTTACCTGTAATATGAGTACCTCTTCTCGATCTTTATGCATTTATACATTAATTTATAAATTATAGCCACATGATTTTCTCTTCGATAATCTCTTAACGTAGAATTCGTTAAATATTAAACGTAGATTGCTTATGGTATCGGGAACCTCATTGCATTTCCTGAATACGTGAGAGTTGCACTTGACGCCCGCCAAATTAGGCCCCTTGCTGACATGGCATATCTCGCTGACACTTGTGCGAGGCATTGCGCTGACCGGAGAGCAAGGGCCAATCCGTTGGTTCCTTCTGCGCGTGTTTCTCTCGTAACAGTGAAGGACTTTTAACCTCGTTCTCTTTTTTGGGGGGGATTTTTTTTGCATCATTCTCTTTGTCTTTCTTCGTTCGCTGTCCTGTTTTCGTCTCTGGTTCCAGCGCGGTTCTGCTTTCGTTTTTTTTTTTTTTTTTTTTTTTTTTTTTTCATTTGCTTCCACGTTCTTCCAACTCTCTCGTTAGCGTCGCCGCTGTCACTATACCAACCTCCACGTCAGTTTAGTATCATCACCATAACCCCTTGATTATTACTACCACCGCTTCTACGTGCCTGTAACGTCACCATGCGCCATTGGTGATACTGCCGTCACCACATCACCACTACCCATCACCTCCGCATCGACGTGGCTCCACTACCGACTCCATCATGATCACCACTTTCCACGTCACTATGACATGACCACTGTCTCTCTCTCTCTCTCTCTCTCTCTCTCTCTCTCTCTCTCTCTCTCTCTCTCTCTCTCTCTCTCTCTCTCTCTCTCTCTCTCTCTCTCTCTCTCTATATATATATATATATATATATATATATATATATATATATATATATATATATATATATATATACATACATACATATATATATATATATATATATATATATATATATATATATATATATATATATGCATATATATATATATGTATATATATATATATATATATATATATATATATATATATATATATATATATATATATATATATGTATATATATAATATATATATATATTTATATATGTATTTTTCTCCCTGTCTCTTTCTCTATATATATATATATATCTCTGTCTGTCTCTCTCTCTATCTCTCTCTCTCTCTCGAGGGAGAAAGGGAAATAGATAGATAGAGAGAGATATGAAGAGAGAGAAAGAGAGATAGAGATATATATATAGAGAGAGACTACCACAACCACCACCTCCCGCCAGCACGCAGCCCCCTCAGCCGCCCACCGCCCCCTCCACGAATGCTAACACCCACGCGCCTTTGTCACCCCCACCCTGATCCAAGCTTTGCCAGTACAATTATTGCTGCATTCGATTATATAACAGCGCCCATAAACAGCAGCGGCAGCACCCATTATTAGCGCACCGCCTTACAAAACAACCACCAGCACCCCCTCCCCCCCCTAACCCCCCCCCCCCCCCTTCGCGCCCAAGGCCTGCACTAGCTTTAAGTAAAGCCTCAGTTTTCAGTTACTTATATCCTCCACAGTCTACTAAATTACGGCAGCCTGGTCAAAGAAAAGAAAGAAAATAAAAATCTGGCCAGAAGACTAGCACAAATTCCCAGATTTCAGGAAAGGGAATTGCTTTCCAAAATCGGCCTCTTGCAGATTTGCCGTTTGGAGACGCGCATTCGTGATAATAAATAAGGCGAATCTTAATGACCTCTGCGATAAGATTTATATAGATTCTGAAATACTAAAATAACTCGAATGATATCTTTAAACCAACAGTGATAATAACACGGGGATGCCGAAGACTTTACGTATATTATTACGAAGACCTATAAAGAATAATAGAAGAAATGATGATAATATGAGAATAGAAGAAATGATGATAATATGAGAATAGAAGAAATGATGTTAATATGAGAATAGAAGAAATTATGACAATATGAGAATAGAAGAAATGATGATAATATAAGAAATGATGATAATATAAGAATAGAAGAAATGATGATAATATGAGAATAGAAGAAATGATGATAATATGAGAATAGAAGAAATGATGATAATATGAGAATAGAAGAAATGATGATAATATAAGAATAGAAGAAATGATGATAATATAAGAATAGAAGAAATGATGATAATATGAGAATAGAAGAAATGATGATAATATAAGAATAGAAGAAATGATAATATGAGAATAGAAGAAATGATGATAATATGAGAATAGAAGAAATGATGATAATATAAGAATAGAAGAAAGGATAATATGAGAATAGAAGAAATGATGATAATATAAGAATAGAAGAAATGATAATATGAGAATAGATGAAATGATGATAATATGAGAATAGAAGAAATGATGATAATATAAGAATAGAAGAAATGATGATAACATGAGAATAGAAGAAATGATGATAATATAAGAATAGAAGAAATGATGATAATATGAGAATAGAAGAAATGATGTTAATATGAGAATAGAAGAAATGATGATGATATAAGAATAGAAGAAATGATGATAATATGAGAATAGAAGAAATGATGATAGTATGAGAACAGAAGAAATGATGATAATATAAGAATAGAAGAAATGATGATAATATAAGAATAGAAGAAATGATGATAATATAAGAATAGAAGAAATGATGATAATATGAGAATAGAAGAAATGATGATGATATGAGAATGGAAGAAACGATGATAATATGAGAATAGAAGAAATGATGATAATATAAGAATAGAAGAAATGATGATAATATAAGAATAGAAGAAATGATGATAATATAAGAATAGAAG
>NC_091579.1:28699444-28701944 GCF_042767895.1 Penaeus vannamei
GGTAGTCTCACAAATCGCTCCTTTGCTTCACACTGTTCACGGCTAAGAACCTTGATTCGCCGGAATGCAGAGTCATCACGGCGACCTGACACGACAACCCAACCCGAACGACCCACGCGAAGATCCACGGTGACGACCCGACGCGACGACCCTCATCAATCGACCACACGACCCTCCAGCGCCGACGTCAACCCCGCGACATCGAAATGCTTCCACGTCATCTTCAACCAACATGGCGGAATGCATAAAGAGGAATGTTTCGTCGCGACATTGCCTCCGTGGTTACTAATTTTGGCGGTAACTGCAGTTAATGAATACCGTTGTGCTTCCGCTCTCGGTTGCTTGTGAAAATCACGAAATTCCTCGTCTCGGAAACATCGGCTTGCATCGTTTATTCACCTGGATTAGCGTATTCTCACGACGAGGGAATAACATCGCATTAGACTCCCCTTAGACTCCCTGGTTATCAGATCTCGCGGCTCTTTCAATCGCGGATTATTTACCGAGTCATACCCGTGACGTGAGTGAGTATTCAGAGCAGAACGCCGCAGATCCAAGCAAGAAGTCTGCCGTCGGTTGCCGTTACGCCATTAGTCATTGCAAGCGAGTGTGTTTAACGTAGGACCCGTAAAAAGGTGTGTTATGTTTAGCCTCTGAGCGTCTTACAGATATGCAACATTTATACTTTCCGAGCTGACCGCAATTTTAGCTTAATATAATATAAAGACACAGATTTGCGTGTTTGCTGTGCCAAGTTATAAAGATTTATGATTCTGTGGGACACGTGCGCGCTTGTTCCTCCGTCCTTGCGAGTTAAATCATCGACTTTTCTATATTATTTATCGTGTTTTTGGGGTACACGTAATTTCACAAGAGACATAAAATAGCTCGAAAATATTAGGTGTAACAAGTGTACTTATACTTCGATTAACGTCTTTCTTTCTCGCTGCTGAAAGGCGATACTGCAATTTGGTTTTCTCACCTGCAGAAAGTCTGATAAAAGAACATTCCTCCAAGACATTCTCTTACCGGAGTGGTTTGATCGCATCTTTCATCTCTCTTTATTGCGCTGGAAGTTCGCACTGGAAGACCACACAAATCTTAGGCCTCGCAAAAAGGGCTGCTCTCGCAATCTATCTAAAATTAAAAGATACATTTCGCTGCGTGCTTGCAAGAGGCACGTTGCATTCGCCGATAAAAGATATTTCTGCATTACCTGAACGTCACAATCTGCTGAGCCCGAGACAGCAAGACCAATGCACGCATACATTAAACGCATTAGAGACGAAAGGCAGGCGCTCGCCATTGCTAGTCCGAATGCTGGGGCCAATTACTGCACTCTGGGTCGTAGAGTGTGAGGAGATATGCAGCTCGTGTGACCGCCTGGTGGGCACCCTGACACCGCTGATTTATGTAGTGGAACAAACCCGCCTCGCAGCGCCTCGCCGCGGCCCCGTATGTGTCCGGGCCTCATGAGGAGCCTCCGTGACCCTCGTCCGTCAGCCGCCGGAGCCGCCGCCCGGGCCCCTCGCTCGCCGTCCGATCAGCTGGCGAACTGATTTAGCGCCCCACTTCGGCCGCCGTCGTTAGCCGCAGGTGTGACACGGAGCGCTGCGGCCGCGAGCACGCCGCCGCCTCGGCCTAGTCAGCATGTGACATTAAACAATCATGGGGAAGCAGTGTGACCAGAATACTCATGTGATGGACGACCGCCTCTTACCTCGTTATATTGTAAACTGCAATGTTACCAATTAAGAAACGGCGTGTGTACGTGCCCGGCCGACGCAGGGGCTTGGCCAGGTGTGCTGTACCGTAGCACGGCCCGTGGCCCTCCTGGTCCTAGTGCTGTGGCGCGGCGCAGGGGGACGCGAGCCTCTGAAAAAGGTTATTAAAAGGGCGTTGTCTCCCTCTCTCTTTTGTACCCATTAGGCATCTTTTATTTAGCTACCAATTAGGTGCAGTTCATGAAATTCTTATGCGTTCTTTGTGTACATGTGTAGCTATATCTGTATCTACAGTCCACCGTTTATACTTCTATCTGTTTACCTGTCTGTCAGTTTGTTGGCCTCTTTGTCTGGCTGTATGTCTGTGTCTGTCTGTTTATGTCTATTGATCTCTCTGTATATCTATCAATTAACTTACCTATCGTGGTCGTCTCTTGTTTTTTTCTTTTCTTTTCATTTATTTTCTATTTCGTTTCCTCTTCTTTATTATAATTTCTCCTCTTCTTCTCTCTTTACATTCCTAATCGTCAGCAGTAAGTAAGTACTAAGTACTTATGTGGACCGTCAATGTACATCTATTTTTTGATAATGACAAAAATAGTGATAACGATGATAATGATGATGATAATAATAATAATGATGATGATAGTACTAATAATGATAATAATAACAATAACAATATTAAAAAGCGTAATGATAATAATGATGATGATAATGATAATGAAAATCATAATGAAAATAATAATGAAAATAATAATAAAAATAATAATGATAAT
>NC_091579.1:28724444-28729444 GCF_042767895.1 Penaeus vannamei
AGTAGAGTTTTCCTAGGCTGTTCCGGGCGGCGGAGAAATGAAAGTGTCGAGAGCGGAGAGTTACGTGCGGGGCGCTGCCTAGCTGTAA
Organism: Penaeus vannamei; assembly: GCF_042767895.1. Taxonomy (NCBI): domain Eukaryota; kingdom Metazoa; phylum Arthropoda; class Malacostraca; order Decapoda; family Penaeidae; genus Penaeus; species Penaeus vannamei. The sequence goes on from NC_091579.1 coordinate 28,724,533, forward strand.
ACACTAGGGAGGGGGGGGCGGGGCGGGGGGGAGGAAAGGGGGAAAGGACCGCCTATTATTCTCCCGGGCTACTCCTCCACTCCTGCTGCTTAGTGCCACCTCTCACGTTCATTGTTTTATTGCAGTATATATTGCCAAAACTTCCAAACAAATTAACATAATGGATCTATATTCTATTCAGCATTGATGGCGGGGAGAGTGCAGCAACAGGGAAGTGATTGGACCAGCGCAGCCAAGGGAAGAAGGAGGGAAAGAAGCTGCTGCAGCGAGAGGAGGCGCAGCAAAGCAGGGAAACAGCAGAAGAAAAGCGAGGGGGTCACGGGGGTCGAGAAGCATGGGGGAGGGGTGTGGGGAGGGGCAGAGAGAGAGAGGAAAGAGAAAGGCGGAAGAGAAGGAGAAGGAGAGAGGAAAAGACGCTTGTGAGGTTTGCTGGCGAAATGAAGATACAAAGAAGAGAAGACAAAGGAGAGAAGAAAATTGAGGAGGGTAGATACATATAGAGACAGAGAAATAGATAGATAAATAGTTGGATATATATATATATATATATATATATATATATATATATATATATATATATATATATATATATATATATATAGATAGATAGATAGATAGATAGATACATATAGACAGAGGTAGAAAGACATAGTAAATAGATATATGAATAGAGGTATATTTAGATACACAGATAAATGGAGGTATAGATAGACAGATAAATAGAAGTAGAGAGAGACAGAGAGAGAGAGAGAGAGAGAGAGAGAGAGAGAGAGAGAGAGAGAGAGAGAGAGAGAGAGAGAGAGAGAGAGAGAGAGAGAGAGAGAGAGAGAGAAAGAAAGCGAGACAGAGACAGAGAGAGAGAGAGAGAAAGAGAGAGAGAGAGAGCGAGACACACAGGGAGAGGGAGAAAGAGCGAGACACACAGAGAGAGAAAGAGATAGAGAGATAGAGATAGATAAATAGGTAGATAGACAGATAAATAGAGAGAGAGAGAGAGAGAAAGAAAGAAATAGATAGAAAGAAAGAGAGAGAAAGAGAGAAAGAGAGAAAGAGAGAAAGAGAAGAGAGAGAGAGAGAGAGAGAGAGAGAGAGAGAGAGAGAGAGAGAGAGAGAGAGAGAGAGAGAGAGAGAGAGAGAGAGAGAGAGAGAGAGAGAGAGAGAGACAGACAGAAAGAAAAAGAAAGAGCGAGACAGAGAGAGAGGAGAGAGATCGAGCGAGCGGGGGATAGGGAAGGGAGGAAGGAGAGATCAAAATTATGACCACGAGAAGATAGGAGGGACTTAAAGTAGGAGTGTGAAGAAGGAAGCAAGGAACAGCCAAAGGGGGGAAGGGAGCAAGGGCTGAAGAAGGGAGCGCTGGAGGCAGAGAGAAGAAGGCGATGGAGGGAAGGGAAAGGGAAGGGAAAGGGAAAGGGAAAGGATAAAGGGAAGGGATATAGATATACGAAGAGACATTTGGTCATTGCTGAAGAAAATACTCTATCGGAAAGGGAGAGACACGGAGAACTGAAGGAGTGAATGAATGAGTGTAAGAGGGAAAAGAAAGAGAGAGAAAGAGAAGGGGGAGGGAGAGGGAGAAGGAGAGGGAGAGAGAAAGAGAGGATGAGGGAGAGAGAAAGGGAGGGAGAGGGAGAAGGAGAGAGGGGGAGAGAGAGAGAGAAAAAAGATAGAGATAGATAGAGATAGAGAGAGAGAAAGATAGAGAGAGAGAGAGAGAGAGAGAGAGAGAGAGAGAGAGAGAGAGAGAGAGAGAGAGAGAAAGAGAGAGAGAGAGAGAGAGAGAGAGAGAGAGAATGAGAGAAAGATGTATCTATAATTTTATCTATCTATCTATTTATATGTAGAGAGATATAGATAGATAGATAAATAGAGAGCGAGAGAAAGAGATAAATAGATAAAGAGAAATAGATAGATAGATAGATAGATAGATAGATAGATAGAGAGAGAGAGGAGAGAGAGAGAGAAGAGAAAGAGGAAGAGAGAGAAAGACAAGAAAAGAAAAAAAAGAGATTTATATTCATATCCACATCCATAGTGGATTCAGCCATTTATTCCGACAAAAACTAACTCACAATTTCGACTGATTCAGCTCAGATCAGTAATTCACATCCGTTCTTAAGAAATTTGATTCGGGTTCCTAACCTTTCGTGTTTACATCACCGGAGCAAACTTTATATCTCGATTTGAAACTTTAATTAGCGTTATGGGAGATTTATTCATCTGTTCCATGGCCGTCCTTTCCATTTCCGTTGACAGGTTTGTTTACGGTCGTCCTGGTCGTCGGCTCTGCTCTCTCCGTTGATGTGCGAAATATAATTTGCTCTTTGCCAATCTATGAAGCCGAGTGTACAGAACGACGCCATCCTGTCATTAGCGACGTTACAAACTGTGTCGCACTAGATATAACTTATCTTGATCATCTGCCAACCACGAGCTCGAGAGATATACGAACGTTTTACAAGATGGCAAGACCCTTTGAACTAGAATTAAGAGACGCCAACAATATCCACGTATGTCTTTTAAAAAATACGCGATGCCTCGGCTAATAGCTCCTCCTCCGACGTCGCCAAGGAAGCCCCGCCGCCGATGTGGATTCCGGAGTCGTCCTTCGAAACCGCCGCGTCGCATTTTACGTTGCGGCGCACGTCAGTGTTCCGAAACTTGGGATGCTGTTTACGATGGGGATTAATGGCGTTCATTTTCTTTACGTTAAATTCAGAGTACAAATGTACTTTATGAGCGCCAATACTCGTGCGCAGGTGTGGCGACTCGGCGTGATGTGGAACTTAAACTGATGACTGCGATGTCCCATCCTCTCCACCCCCCCCCCGCCCCTATCTCTCTCTCTTCCCCCTATGCCCCCCTCACCCCTTCCCCTCCCTTTCCCCCTCTGCGCCTCCTCGCCCCTTCCCCTCCCTCCTCCCCCTATGATTCCCGCCGCCCCTATCTCTCTCCCTCTTCCTCCCTATGTCCCCCTCGCCCCTTTCCCTCCCACCTCCCCCTAATTCTCTTCCTCTTCCTCCCTATGCCCCACTCGCCCCTTCCCCTCCCACCTCCCCCTAATTCTCTCACTCTTCCTCCCTATGCCCCACTCGCCCTTTCCCCTCCTCCTTCCCCCTATGCCCCTCCTGCCCCTTCCTCCCCCTGTGCGACGGTGCCTCGAAAACCCTTGGTGTTGCTTTTGAGGAAACGGCCGCCCTGTTCTGTCGCCGCCTCGTGCCTCCGATCTGGAAAATAGTTTTAACTGATTTTCCTTTCTGTCCGTCGTTGCATCCTGCTTTTATTTGTATGCGATGATTCACGCAATTTCCCTTCTCGTAATGAATAGATAATGGCGTTGGTTTAGATACTAAAAGCCGAATCTACCAATGAGGAAAATAATGGAACGTCTTTCCGTCTAATAGGCTTACAGGACTAAAACGAAAGGTTCGCAATAGTCTTTTTTTTATCATTTCCACAAGAACTACCGCACGAGGCTAATGTAGATGAATGCAAGCAAGAATTCCGATTGTTCATGCATATGCAATAACCTCCCTGCGCTCGTTGAATGGTTGATATCTCGCCAAGTTGGAGCAGAGCAACCGCAGCGAATAATGGATGGTGCCATTCCTGTGCATAAAGTATAACGTGCGTCACCGTGGCTATGTGGGGGTGGGGTGGGGGGATGAGGTAGAGGGGAGAGGTTGTGGGTAGGGGGGTGAGGGAGAGAGGGTGTGGGTAGGGGGGTTGTGAGGGAGAGGGTGTAGGTAGGGGTGGATGAGTTAGGGGGGGGGAGAGGGGAGTGCGTGCATCACCTCGCTCAACGGCTGCGGTGTTGATGTATCTCGATGATGTATCCGTGGCCGGGGAGGGAGGGTCTCTCTCCCTATGGCCTAAAGATAATGCTACCGCGTGCTGTTACGATATAACAAAAGGGAAACATGAGGATTTGTAATAAAGATCAGCGTGAGGTAGACGGGCAGGTGTGCTGCTGCCAGAAGCGGCTGTACACAGAGCCTGTGATGGCCTGCTTCCGGCGGCAACAGACGAACGGGAAAATCTCGGCGACCAGATTTCGCCGCTTTCCTGTAAACGGTATCATTGCCCTCTTGTTCGCGCGGGCTCTGGCAGGTGCAAGCTATACGTTGCCCAGAAATATATACACGCGACACAAAGGAACAAACCGACGGCAGGAAAAAAGGGAAAGTTGATTGGCATTGTACCCGAGATTATGCTGCATGCAACTGCCTCTATTAGGCCGGTGTGCATGAGGCCTGCGAGTTGCCACGCCGGTAATTCCGCATCACAAAAGGGAACCACTTCACGGGACTCAAGCAGGGACACCGGCGGCCTTAAACATCCCCTTCCTCGTTCTCGGTTTAAGGTCTTGCTATTCGCCGTACTTACTACAGTATGGTAATGAGCACGGCCTTGTTACGTTACTGCAGTTCCGACAGATGGAGCCCATGTGTCTGGCTACAAACAACGGCTTATCCTCCTACATGCCATTCACCCTTATACGGTCGGATTTCATTGATATTTGTTATACATCTTTTCTAGCAAAGGAAAATATATTTTTTCGAAGCTTTAGACGCAAAATGAAAAGAAATATACCTATTTAATTTTGTATAGCCGCTATGATAAAAAAAAATGCAATAATATGATGAAAAAAATCGAGGAATATACCTAGCTATTTTTTTTATAGACGTTATGAATTTTTAGAAAAAATGCAATAATATGATGAAAAAAATCGAGGAATATACCTATCTATTTTTTTTTAAAGCCGTTATAATTTCTTTTTTTAGAAAAATGCAATATGATGAAAAAAAAATCGATAGCTTAAAAGGACGGCGAAGGAGGCGGCCCCACGAAGCTTTCATTAATAAGATAATCCTAAATCATGGGCTGGAGCGAGAGAGGCTCCCCAGCTCCT
>NC_091579.1:28739444-28741944 GCF_042767895.1 Penaeus vannamei
ACGACGCGGAGCTTGTCATTTAGACTCGAGGTAACTGGATTTTATGCGGCCAATGCAGGAGAGTTGTTAGCGGGGAAATGATTCGTTAAGGCAGATTTTCAACGAGATAATGATTATAAATGGTTGACTTTTTATGCTCCGCGGTACTATCACGGGATAGTGTGGGATGCAAATTGTAGATTAAGTGCATTTTCCTCATAAATAATGTCATATGATTATACAAATGCTTAACAATTGTATTGCAGGGAACAGAATATTTATGGCCAGTAACACATGTGTGCATGCGACGTTTTAAGAACAATTCAGACTTGAGTATTCTGGCAATGACGCAGTTAGTATCAGCCGCCATGTCATATTCGGTGCATAATTTGCATGTGCTCATGATTCGAAAATAATTTGCTGTAAATTACAGCAAGTCTTACGATACGGCTCCATAATTATTCACGGAATCGCATCCCGTGATGGACCCAAGCATGTGCTGCAAAAGGTTATATCGTGTAATTTGCATAAAATTAGCACGGTGTCGTAGCCTCTTCGCCAGCGCCTCATGCATCATTCGTCGCCGGTCCACGGGCGACACGTGACGTCATCATCGCGATATCCATCACAGCGCCCCGGCGATAATTGTTACCACGAGGGGCGGCGGGCGAGGCGAGCGGGTCTCGGCGGCTGCGGGATGGTCACTGCGGGCCGGGCGGCAGCGGGCCCGAGCGCTGAGCAGTTGCAGTGAAGTGAGATCGAGGATTCACAGCTGGAAATAACAGGCTCTCGGCAGCAGATGAACTGTTGATATGCCGAGGCTTCAGTCTCGAGCTATGCAAGAGGCATCACAGCGTAAGACAAGGGACGGAATCTTGTATCGCACGTCAAATGCCTGCGCTCGGAACATTATTTCTTATCGATGCTGAGCCCACTCCTCGCGAGGACTACCATCGATTAACAAGTCGAATGAATGACGGTATGCACGGTGCATAACCTCGCCGTGCATAGAATACGACTTGGAGCCTTTCGCGTGGATCAAAAGCACTGCGAGGCTCGGGGCCAGAATTATGAGCGACGACATCGTTACTACAGGTGTGGTAAACAATATGGAGGGGGAAGACACAGCCTCTCGCAGGAGGGGATTTATCGTCGGCCGGGCGAGAGGTGGCGCGAGTGAGCGGCGAGGCAGCCACGGAACGAGGCCGAGTTGAAGGCCGTGCCAGGACCGGGCACAGGGCCTTCCAGCGAAATGGGAAGACCGCGCGATGAGGAATAACAGCTGAGCGCTGCGTTGCGCGGAGGCGGCGCGCGGAGAGCGGGCACACAGCGCGGGCCCGGGCGAGCGAGCAAGACTGCGCAGCGAGCCCAGGTAGGGATTATGACCGGCAGACGGGGGTTGTCGGAGTGAGCGATCGTGGCAATTATCCTCCATGATGAAAGATTAAAGTATGATCATTAAAGATTAAATTATGATGATGAATGTCGGGGCAGCGAAGGACTGCATCGGGTCTGCCAGTAGGGCCGTGTAACGTAGCATGGGATTGCCAACCAAATTATGGCAAATCGTCCTTAATCACGGGTTGGGCAATTATGGCTAAAATGTATAATTCTCTCGCTCGATGGTTTGCGTTTTCACTCCTGACCTCACTCGCTCCTCGACTCCGAAGGGTCCCGAACGAGCGCGTCGCTAAAGCCGAGGGTTACACGCTCTCGCCATTACACATCCAGCCTTAAGTAGGTACGATTTCGCTCCTTCCTGCCCCAATGTCTTAATCTCGGTGATAGCTATCAGACAGCACCGTCAAATTCCTGCATCATCAATATCTTTTTATTGCTATTGTCTTTTAGCATTATTTCCGCCAGGGATGAATCATCAGTTCTGAGAGAGGTTTAATGTTTGTAAATGACCTTCGGATGAACTTTATTCTTAATGTTTATATCTCGAGTTAAGTCAACGAAAACTTCCCAAGCTTTCAGTGAACTCTTTGCCACTTTGTAACTACAATAATAGAGTAAGCTTTTTTTTACGTAAGGGGATTTTCTCCTGTAAGTTTGAACTTTTAGCCTGATTTAAATGCTCTCGACCTTTGTTGGGAGACTAATTTGAATCAGATGTATTGTCCATAAATCAATATCAGGCATCCTTGAGTATGCAGAAGCAGGCATATGCATGTGGTATTTGTACAACATAGACATGCACGTGCACACACACACACACACACGCACACACACACACACACGCACACACACACACACACACACACACACACACACACACACACACACACACGCACACACACACACACACACACACATACACACACAAACACACACACACACACACACACACACACACACACACACACACACACACACACACACACACACACACACACACACACACGCACACACACACACACACGCACGCACACACGCACACACACACACACACGCACACACACACACACACACACACACACACACACATCATCTGCCAGTCTATCTATCTGTCTGTCGA
>NC_091579.1:28749444-28761944 GCF_042767895.1 Penaeus vannamei
AGATACCAGTTGCTAATGATGAAAAAGAATCATTTTTAATTCACACGCGAGGCGACCATATCACATATTAGATTGATGGGAGCAACGGGGCACAGAGCATGCAGTGTGTGATGCCAAAGCTCTCTGGCGTGCGTCCATTAATTCCTATCAGCTGGAGTTGTTCATGGAGTTAATGAGCGATTTGGTGTCGGAAGAGAAGCCGACTCTCGAGCGGGCATCAGCTGCGATCACTCACGGGAAGGGCACGTGGCGAACGGGGCCTCCTTCTCTTCTACCGCCATTCCGATAACGTGTAGTGGGTTTCCGAACCGCCTCCGTTCTGGGATTGCGAGGCTGGCCATCTTTTTCATCCAGCGCCTCGTGTTAAGGACGGCACGTGATTCAGCGGCGGTCGGGCTCCGTCAGTTATGCCCAGCCTTTTGTCCGGCGACCGGCTGGCTGCAACTACCCTTCGCGTGGAAGTTGCAGTCTCATGCAGCTCATCCTCTGCCACGGTGTACAGAGCCGCCAGCATAGGCATATGAGGAGGGAGGAGGAGATGGTAACAGCATGAATGGGAGTGGTACCAGTAAGTGAAAGGGTAAATGGAGAAAGGAATATAAAGAGAACTTGAGAAATAGTAAATGGAGGAAGAAATGAAAAGAGAACTCGGGAAATAGTAAATGGAAGAAGGAACAAAAAGAGAACTCGGGAAATAGTAAATGGAAGAAGAAATGAGAAGCGAACTCGGGAAATAGTAAATGGAGGAAGGAATAAAAAGCGAACTCGGGAAATAGTAAATAGAGGAAGAAATGAAAAGAGTAAATGGAGGAAGGAATAAAAAAATGAAGAAATGAAAAGCGAACTCGGATAGACAAAGAAGTCTAAACAGTTCTCATTTCCTTCTGGATGTGTGTTGACCACTGCTGTGCCTCAGTAAGTGTATTCCTGCGAACTGCTGGAGGTTCAGCGTTCTTTACGTTGTGAATTTTAGCTCTAAACTGATGATCTTAGATGCACCTATCATTATCAGTAATATATCATCCTTTATTGGTTCCAGAATTTCTATGACTTTGGCTAGATTTTGGACTTGCAAGAGAACATGATAATTATAAGAGAAGAGATGAATATCAAAGGAAAAAAAAAATCTAGCGTGCTTGAGAGTCGACCCATGATTTCTTTGAAGTCGGTTACATTAATCATATGAAATCATATGCCTTCACTCAGAGTCTCTCTCTCTCTTATTCTCTCTCTCTCTCTGTCTCTCTCTTTCCTTCTCTCTCTCAGTCTCTCTTTAATCTCTCTCTTTCTCTCTGGCCGTCTGTCTATCTGTCTATCTGCCTCTCTCTCTTTCTCTCTGGCCGTCTGTCTATCTGTCTATCTGCCTCTCTCTCTCTCTCTCTATCTATCTATCTATCTATGTCTCTCTCTCTCTCTCTCTCTCTCTCTTTCTCTCTCTCTCTCTCTCTGTCTCTCTCTCTCTCTGTCTCTCTCTCTCTCTCTCTCTCTCTCTCTCTCTCTCTCTCTCTCTCTCTCTCTCTCTCTCTCTCTCTCTCTCTCTCTCTCTCTCTCTCTCTCTCTCTCCCTCCCTCCCTCCCTCCCTCTCTCTCTCTCTTTGAACTGTATTTAACACATCCTGTTTTTTTTCTTTAAGAATTACCAACGGTGCATTCGATTTCCTCAACGGTTCACCTGGGTCGGGCGAGAGGTCCACATCACCGTAAATAGAATGCAAGAATTATCAGGCAGTGAATAATACAGGATTCAGAGTACCTCTTTTAGGGCACACAATGAATGAACCGAAACGTCTGAAGATATCGATTCCCCCTCATTTTCTCTCTCCTCTCTATTTCTGTTGGTCTATCTGTTTATCTGCCTCTCTTTCTGTCTATCTGTCTGCCCCCCTCTCTCTCCCTCTCCTTCTATCTCTCTCTCTCTCTCTCTCTCTCTCTCTCTCTCTCTCTCTCTCTCTCTCTCTCTCTCTCTCTCTCTCTCTCTCTCTCTCTCTCTCTCTCTCTCTCTCTCTCTCTCTCTGCCCTCCCCCCCCCTCTCTCTCTCTCTCTGAACTGTCTGAAGATATCTGGACCAAGGTAGAAACGAATGAGAGTGCTACTGAATGGCAAAACACCCTGCCATGTTGATACTAGGAGAGCGAGCGAGCCAGGTGGCCTTGTGCACAATCGTGTATTTTCTTGTTCTTCCCTTTGTTATTTCATTCAGAGAGAGAGAGAGAGAGAGAGAGAGAGAGAGAGAGAGAGAGAGAGAGAGAGAGAGAGAGAGAGAGAGAGAGAGAGAGAGAGAGAGAGAGAGTGTGTGTGTGTGTGTGCGTGTGCATGCGTGTGTGCATGTATGTGTGCGTGTGCGTGTGCGTGTGCGTGTGCGTGAAAGAGAGAGAGAGAGAGAGAGAGAGAGCGAGATAAAGAGAGAAAGAGAGAGAGAGAGAGAGAAAGAAAGAGAGAGAGAGAGAGAGAGAGAGAGAGAGAGAGAGAGAGAGAGAGAGTTATTAATGTTCGATCATAATTTCAAATGAAGTCAAGTATTGTTTCCCAGGAAGTTGAGTAACGTTCAGCTGTATGGACATGAGTACTACTGGATGGCAAACCACCCTACCATGCTGATACTATGGTAGGAAAAAAAAAAACACTATACACTGTAAATCTCGTCTGTGTATGGTGTTTTTTTCTACCATGAATACGGCTGACGGAGGTGATGGAGATCCAACGCTTTGTAATATGAATATTGTCATTTCAGAAATTATTATAGTGATAATCATCATGATATACAATTAAGATCATGACTTTAAGAAATAAAAAAATATATAATATCATGATCATTCATATAAAGCAGTATGATAACAGGAAAGAGTAATAAAATGTCTATGATAATGTTGATAAACATGACATTAATTATAATTACAGCAACAACAATAATTATGACAGTGACTGGTAAAAAAAAGTACATTATGATTATACTAATGATAAAACAAATAGCCATATTCGCAACAATACTGATAATAATTGCAACAGTAATTAGAATGCAATATATTTTATGTTAGCTGTATTATTAAGGTATCAATATTTGCAACGGGAACGGCAACTATGGCAATATGGCTGAATATTAAGCTGATAAGGATGTAAATGGTTATGCTAATGATACTGCTAATATGATCATGGTGCCAATATCAGAAATAGGGGATGATTGGAATAACAGTGATAACAAAATCCCGATGAGGAAAACAGCGATGATAAAACATAAAAAATACATAACAGATATAAAAAAATAGTAGTGATAGTGATATGCTATATACATATATATATCACTATCTCATGTACGGAAGCGTATGTACATCTATTTTACTTCCAAGAAAAGTAAATAAAAAGGAGGGTAAGAATAAAAACGAAAATCATAATCACACGTTCCTTTCCCTTTTTCCTAAACCTATAAACATTACATCTCTATTATTTCCAGGAAACCGGGTGGGCATTGCAACCCGCCAGAGTTCCCCGTCCGCAAGCAATCTGGCTTCCATTGCACACGCCGGATTTCCTCCACGTTGTACTTAGCACGACGAGGAATTCATCTCAATAACCGAAGTCATTTGAGCGTTTAACATATCTTCAGACGGACAGTTAACTTCCAATAACGGAAGCAAGGCGAGACCTCATCCACGCTGGGGAATAAATACGCTCGGTCTTTTATTGTGTGTTTGACCTTCGCGATGGAAAAATAACAGGTGGTCGTGCGGGCAGAAATGACAGTGGGAAATTAAATTAGCATAAAATCTAACAAGAGCTCATCAAAATCCGGTGTTTCTTTCATTTCCTGGGGTTGCAAGGAAGAGAGGAGGGGGAAAAAAGCGATGATGAGTATTTATAGATAGATGTGTTTATTTATGTATTTATGAATGTATCGCCTTTGCATTCGAGTGTGAAAAGAAGACGGGAGGAAAAGAAAAGCGATGATGAGTATTTATAGATACATGAGTAAGTATTTATGTATTTATGAATGTATCGCCTTTGCATTCGAGTGTGAAAAGAAGACGGGAGGAAAAGAAAAGCGATGATGAGTATTTATCGATACATGAGTAAGTATTTATGCATTTATGAATGTATCGCCTTTGCATTCGAGTGTGAAAAGAGGACGGGAAGAAAAAAATAAAAACATTGATGAGTATTTATAGATACATAAGTATTTATTCAAGTATTTCCGAATGCATCGCCTTTGCATTCGAGTGTGCGAGGAAGACGTACAGCTATCCAAGCGATGGCGTCGAGAAACTTCCTCCGCGAATTCGTCTCTCTTTTGGCGGGCTTCTTGGATCGCCCGTCACTCGCCCTCGGCTCGCATTTCATCGCCAAATTATCAGTCCAGCGAAGGTGATATCCGTCAGGTAGCCGCATTACCCGCTGATTGAGCTCCTCCGAAAAAAAAACAAAAAAAAAAAAAACACCGCCACCGATCTCCGTGTGAGAAGCGCGGACGGATGCGAAGGGGGAGCGGGGGAGGGGTAGAGGGGAGGGAGGAGGGAGGGGAGGGGGGGGTCCTGACTGCAGCGACGGCGGACAGGTGCGGCGTCGCGTCCCCTCCCCGGCGTCGCGTCCTCCCCGAGCGGCGTCCCGGGCTCGTGTGGCCGAGGACGACGCCGAGACACCTCCCGCGACAGCCAGGAAAAGCGTCCGGCGATTTAGTGAAACGCAAACGTCGAAAAAAAAAGGGTTAAACATCTCATTTTATTTTTACGTGAAATCGCCGGAAATTCGTGCCTCGTCCGGTAATAAAATTTATGAGAGATCCGGTAAAGGCTGTAATTTTTTATAATGTGATCACCGCAGGTAAGTGTGATGTGCTCAGCGAGGGTCATTATCCATTTAAATATCTTCCTAATTATGTTAGGAAACTTAGAATTACTTTCCCATGAATCTGTTGAAGCGTCATATAAATTTAAACATTAGCATACATCGCAATCTTGCAAGAATCAACTAGGAATTTCACTTTTGCAACGAGAGGGAAACGAAGTGATAATATTTCATTGTAAATTCGCGAACGGTCCTCTTTAAGTCGATGAGTTATCATTACTCGGTCAATCTCACGCGAAATGACACGAAAATGATGAAAAAAATTATCAATTTTGGCTCGCTTTGCTCTTGCACATTCGCAAAGAGGAGAATCGGACCCGCAAATGCTCCTCAAATGGATTCGCGTTTACATAGAGTTTGCTCATGAATATTTCCTTATTTGCGGATATAATTGAATGCTAGACACGCCATATATCCTTACAGACGTACAGTGCGCAACTAGGTGATTGCTCACTCCAACGCCCTTACTCTTTGTGCACAGGCAAATAGGCGGGCGGGTGGAGTGGCCTGCGAAGTACATTTAGCACATTTTCCTTACCTGGGGACCTCGAGCGGGCAGGTGTGCGTGCGAGACTCCATTTACTCCGCTGTGCCGAAATCTCTCTGATATATTTTCAGTCACAGTTTACAAAAGGATGAGCGGCAAGGCGACGCACGCAACCGTGGGCGTGCGGGCGTGAAATGAAGAGCGTTTTCCCTTCCCGATTCGGTCTCTAACTTTTGTCATAGAGGGTAATTTGCCAGAGCCTCCTTGCCATCCGATCCCGTAATTATGAATGGGTAATTACCTAAGATCTGGCTCTGCGCTGATCACATGGCTTTAGTTTCAATTGTGTGAAGGTATGGAGTTTTGAGGAAGGAGGAAGTCTACGGCATTTGAGCGCCATGTTATAACTGAACATGAAGTTATCTTATCAGAACTAAATATACTTGAAGACTTGATTATATCATGTTCTTAATGTTCATTGAAAAAATGATATTGCAATTATACGAAATTATAAAAGCAATGCTACAATCTACGGAATTTAAACACCGTATTAAAACTGAATATGAAGTTATTTTATCATCAAAACTCAATATACTTGAAGACTTCATGATATCATGTTCTTAATGTTCAACAAAAGAATGATATTACAATTATGTAATATCATAAGAACAATACTAAAATCATGCTTTTCAACAAAACTAAATATACTTGACTTCATTATATCATGTTCTTAGTGTTCAACAAAAGAATGATATTACAATTATGTAATATCATAAGAACAATACTGCAATCATGTTTATCAAAGCTATAGTTCTTGCAATCCCTTTGATATTCCTGCATGAAATGAAGTTTTTTTTTCAGAAATATGTTTACATTTCCATCGCTAATGTGGCCTTTTCCCCTTTCTTATTATCAAAAATGACACAGTACAATACACGTATTTATATTCCTTGATATGTGAAATTTATCTAATCCTACATCAAAGATAAGATGACAAACGTGCATATCCGACCCGCAATGCAGATTTTTATTTTTCGTTTATTTATTTTTAAAATAAATTTGAAGGTATACGAAAATTAATGATTGCAGAGACATCATCTGAAGGCTTTCCATTCTAAATTTTGTTATATTCGTTGTATTAAGTCGTTTTAGCGATAGAGCGTCATCATAATAATAATAATACTAAAAAATATATAAAAATAAAAAGATAAATAAAGATAATAAAAACATAAAACATAAGAAAAATAAAAAAAATAAAAAATAAGAAAAAAATAAAAAAAATGAAAAATAAGAAAAAAAAATAGATAAAATAAAAATGAGATCTCAGCATTCAGCATTCTCGATAAGCATACCAATACGCACCGAAGCCGTCACCCCACAGCCTGTAGAAGACTTCCACGCCGCGCACGCACTGTAAACAACAAACAAAATGCGCGCAGGAGAAATATCAATAAGATCGTGTCGGTGATCAGCTGAGCGAAGCATACAGATGTGCAGCGGCATCCGGAACGTTGAACTGCGTTGATCGTTCTCTCGATCTCTCCCCTCCCTCTCCTCTCCCCTCTTCTCCTACGCTTTCTGTCCTCTTCTTCCTCCTTCTCTTTTATCTTCTCTCTATCCCTTCCACTTTATTTCCTCTCTATCCCTTCCACTTTATTTCCTCTCTATCCCTTCTCCTTTATCTTCTCTCTATCCCTTCCACTTTATTTCCTCTCTATCCCTTACACTTTATTTCCTCTCTATCCCTGTCCCACCCTTCCTCGTTCCCCTTTATCTCCTCTCTATTCCTTTCCCACCCTCTCCCTTCCCCTCCCTCCACTTTCCCTACGTCCCAATACCCTCCCTTCCCTCCTCTTCCCCTATGCCCCAGCACCCTCCCTCCCCTTCCCCTATAGCCCAATACCCTCCCTCCACCTTTCCCTCCCTCCCCATCCACCTACCCCCCCTTTTCCCCTAAACCCCAATACCCTCCCTCTAACCTCCCCTCCCTCCAACCTCCCCTCCCTCCACCTTTCCTTCCCTCCCCATACCCCAATACCCTCCCTCCACCATCCCCTTTCCCTCCACCTTCACCTCTCCCTCCCCATCCACCTACTCCCCCTTCCTCCCCCTTTCCCCCTATATCCCAATCCCCTCCCTCCACCTTCCCCTCCCTCCACCTTCCCCTCTCCCCATCCCCCCAACCCCCCCTCCCATGCCCCTCAATACCCTCCCTCCACCATTCCTTCCCTTCCCCTTCACCTCTCCCTCCCCATCCACCTACTTCCCCCTTCCTCCCCCTTTCCCCCTATATCCCAATCCCCTCCCTCCACCTTCCCCTCCCTCCACCTTCCCCTCTCCCTCCTCCATCCCCCCCAATCCCCCCTCCCCCCCCCTCAGCAGGTGGTGTGATCCGGGACTTAATGACTAAATCAAGATAGTCTCTCACCGACACTCTTCAAGCAGTTTGTTCCTGGATCTACGTCGGCTTGGGATTCAATCAATATTTTGTGCCTTTTTTGTGTTGTTAGAAGACGGGAGTAAGCAATAGTGGATAATTGGGCGAGAGAAGGAGAGAGGGAGAGAGAGAGAGAGGGGGAGGGGGGAGAGGAAGAGGGAGAGGGAGAGGGAGAGGGAGAGGGGGGGGGGGAGGGGGAGGGGGAGGGGAGGGGAGGGAGGAGGGGAGGGGAGGAAGGAGAGAGAGAGAGAGAGAGAGAGAGAGAGAGAGAGAGAGAGAGAGAGAGAGAGAGAGAGAGAGAGAGAGAGAGAGAGAGAGAGAGAGAGACAAAGAGAGAGAAAGAGATAAAGAAAGATAGACAAAGAAAGAACAAGAGAAAGAGACACACACACACACAGAGAGAGAGAGAGAGAGAGAGAGAGAGAGAGAGAGAGAGAGAGAGAGAGAGAGAGAGAGAGAGAGAGAGAGAGAGAGAGAGAGAGCGAAGGATAACACACGCCTTGCCTCATTAGCATATCTCATTACTGTTTATCATTGCAATGTTTCAAGGACTAAGAGAGAAACGAAAGAAGAAAAAAAAGGAAAAAATAAATAAAAATCTGGGTACAGAGGGCACAGAGAAGCAGGTGGCACCATCGGTTCAGATATTTGTCATCATTCATTGGCTTTGACGCATCGCTGAGCAGATGGTTGTGCGTGGCTCTTCCCTCATGCAACGGCCATGCAATAGAGGTGAGTGTCGTGGGTGATGTTGGGCTGGTTATGAGGACGAGTGTCAGGGGGGTTATGAGGTGTGATGAGGAGGGTTGTGGTGTGTGGGTGATGTTGCGCTGGTTATGAGGACGAGTGTCGGCGTGGGGGGGTTATGTGGTGTTATGAGCAGGGGTTTTATGAGGGTTGTGAGGAGGGTTGTGGTGTGTAGAGGATGAGGATGTTGCGAGGTTGATGACGAGGGTGGTTATGAGGTGTGATGAGGAGGGGTTTATGAGGGTTATGAGGAGGGGAGTGATATGTATGTGGTGGATGTTTTAAGGTTGATGAGGAGGATATGAGGACGATGACGAGGATGGTTATGGAATGGGATGATGAGGGCTTTATGAGGTTTATGAGGAGGGTTGTGATAGTGTTATGTGGAGGATGAGGATGTTGTGAGGTTGATGAGGACGGGGGTGTTATGAGGTGTGATGAGGAGGGGTTTATGAGGGTTATGAGGATGGTTGTGATATGTGGAGGATGAGGATGTTGTGAGGATGATAACGAGGACATTATGAGGTCTGTAACGAGGGTGTTATAAGGTTGATGACGGGGAAGCTTATGAGGATGTTATGAAGTAAATTGTGAGGATGATTATGTGGAGTAAGGTTGTGATGATGAAATGAGGATTATGATTATGAGGATGACTATGACCATGATCATTACTTGTGAGGATCATCATGAGAAAAAAAAATGTCGATCAAGGTTAATTTTCCCTTTGGATTCGCGACCATTTTAGACATTAAGGAGCTAAACTCTTATACCCCAATACCCTCCCTCCCCCTTCACCCTTCCCTCACCCCCCCTTCCCTATGCCCAATGCCCTCCTTCACCTCCCTTTTTCCCATCCCCCCACTTCCCCCTATACCCTCCTCGCATCCCTCATCCCCCTCCTTCCCCCCCTCCTCTCTGCTCAATACTCCTCCTCCCCTTCATCCCCCCCTTTCCTCTATACCCTCAATCCCTCTCCCCCTTCCTCCCTCCCCATCCCCAAATCCCCTTCCCCCTATACACAATACCCTCCCTCCTTCACCTCCCCTCCATCCCCCAATCCCCCCATCCTCCCTATACCCCAATACCCTCCCCCCATCCCCCAATCCCCCCTTCCCCCTCAATTTAATATAAATAAGAGAGAGAGAAAGTATTTGAATGATGTCTTGTTGATAAGACCACGGGGGCGATATCGAGGCAATGGGAGGGGGGGAGGGGAGGGGGAGGGGCTCTTATGGGCGTGAAGTGACAAAATAGGGAGGGAGATTAAGGGGGAAATTTCATCGCGATTTTGGGTGGAAGGGAGGTTTAAGGGGTGGGGTGGGGGTGGAGAGGTAAGGGAGGGAGGGGATGGGGAGGGTGGGGATGGGGGTAAGGTAAGGGAGGGTGGGGATGGGGGGTAAGGTAAGGGAGGGTGGGAATGGGGGGTAAGGGAGTGATGGGGAGGGGAGGGAGGGATGGGGGTAAGGGAGGGGAGGGTGGGGATGGGGGGTAAGGGAAGGGAGGGATGGGATGGGGAAGGAAAGGAGAGGAGAGGGGGAGGGGAAGGGAAGGACAAGTGGAGGTTGGGGAAGGGGAAAGGAAGGGAAGGACAAGTGGGGGTTGGGGAAGGGGAAGGGAAGGGCTGGGGGCGGAAGAAGGGAGGAGGAGAGGGAAAGAGGAAGGAGATGTTAGGGGAGGAGGGGGAAAGGAGGGTAGGAGAAGAAGAGGGGTAAGGCAGGAAAGGGAGGTATAAGGGAGGGAGGAGAGGAGAAAGAGAGGTGGGAAGGGAAGGAGAGGAGAAGAAAGGAGGAGGAGAAAGGGTTAAGGCTGCATGAGAGAGACAAAGGAAGAGGAGAGGAGGCGAATGAACGAACGCAGGAGGAGGAAAGGAAGAGAGGAGAGATAACGAGAAGAGAAGACAAAGAGAAATGAAGATAATAAAAAGGAAACGAGAAAGAGAACAAAAAAATCATCCACAGATGAATTCCAACCCACGATACGAAATAACAAACAAACAAAGAAAGAGCGAGCATAAACACACCTAACCTAACGGACGAAGAGGAAACGGACACGGACGATAAACGATAAAAAACAGATGATAAACGTACAGACGACACAACGCTCACCGGAAAGAGTGGAAACAAACAAACAAAGAAACTAAACAAAGACACACTCAGAACGGTCATCGGCAAGTGTCGAAACAAACAAACAAAGAAACTAAACAAAGTCACACTCATAACACTCACCGGAAAGAGTCGAAACAAACAAACAAACAAACTAAACAAAGACATAAACTCCAAAATGACACAAACACGAAACGAATAAAAAAAAATAATAAATAAATAAAAACAATACAAAGAGCAACAAACAAGCACCGTTAAGAACGTAGACACATGCACGAAGATGAAATAAGTGTTTAAATAAATAAGAGAAGAAAATAAATGGTTTGTCCGCACATGTTTTACAACGACAGTGTGTTTGTATTCTCCGTGTACGAATAACAAGGCGAACATGCTAACACATAAATAAACACAAAAACTCGGACACCAAATCGATTGGCACGCTGCGAATATCGATAACAGAGAGAGAGAAAAAAACGTACACACACGTACAGCTAAAGGAGACAGACACATATTAGTTAGAAATACACGTACATGCGGACACATACACGTAAACACACAAACAAACACATACACACATACGCGAACACAAACACACACACATACACGAACACAAATGCACACGTGCAAACAAACATGCACACACAAACACACACGTGTAAACAAATACGCACACACGAAGACACACATACACAAATACACACTCGTAAACAAACACGCACACACAAACACAAACACACACGCGCAAACAAACACGCACACAAACACACACGCGTAAACAAACACGCACACACAAACACAAATACACACAAACACACACACGCAAAAAAACACACACACACAACCAAACAAACCACAAACACAAAAGAAACAAACACCACGCCCGCACAAACACGGAACCATTTGTATTGCTCACTGCTATTTAGGAAATATTATAAACATTAAAACAGCGCAGCGCCTTCATCATCATTGGCAATAAATTTATATGTGGTAATACCAATGAATGCGTACGTCTTTATCAGTAATAATAGCAAATTATGTCTATTCTTCCTGACCCCGACGTCTGTTTGGTCGGTTGTCGGTGTTCCCGTACGTAATGGCGCTGCCCCGAGGACATACGAATGGCTATTTATGGCGCAATGATAGTAAGATGCAACATTATATTTAAATCTTGCGAAAGGTGGAGGATGGATAAGAAGGATGGATAAGAGGGAGAAGGGAGGGGGGGTTAGATAGGGAGGGTGGTGGGGGGGGGGCGGAGGGAGGAGGATGGATAAGAGGGAGAAGGGAGGGAGGGGTTAAATAGGGAGGGGGAGGAGGAGGGATAAGAGGGAGAAGGGAGAGAGGGTAAAATAGGGAGGGGGAGGGGTGAGGAGAGAGGAGGATGGATAAGAGGGATGAGGATGGGGAGGAGAGAGGGTTAAGGAGGGGGATGGGGGAGGAGAGGAGGAGTGAAAAGGAGAAGGAGGAGGGCTAAATAAGGAGGGGATGGGGGAGGAGGGGAGGGTGAGAGAGAGGGATGGATAAGAAGGAGAAGGTTAAATAGGGAGGGCAAGGAGGGTGAGAGAGGGTAAATAGGGAGGTGGGGGATAGGGGAGAAGAGAGAGAGAGAGAGAGAGAGAGAGAGAGAGAGAGAGAGAGAGAGAGAGAGAGAGAGAGAGAGAGAGAGACAGAGACAGAGAAAGAAAGAGAGAGAGAAAAAAAAATCTTGCATACAGACCACAAAACTCTTTCATTTTCCTCTCTCTCTCTATCTCTCTCTCTCTCTCTCTTCTCAACTAGAGGAAATATATATACGTATTTTCTTTCTCTCCATCTCAAGTCGGCATTTACCTCCCGAGTGACTTGACGCGATATGTCCTTATTTTACGACTATGAAGTTTTCCTTTACGTGA